>NW_009593403.1:0-6056 GCF_000690535.1 Cariama cristata
TGACAGCTTCTTCGCCCAGGGTGCTTGGGGGAGCACCAGCAGTGTCTGAATGCTCCGCGATCTGGGTTCTGTTCCCCACCGCATTCCGCAAGCATGAATAAAATATTCATTTTTAAAATGCTGAATTTGACCTATTCAGCATTGCTTTCAACATAGATCTTTCCTGAAGAGGATTCTGTGTTGGGATTAACTATGGGAAGATGTGTTTATTACAAGATGTTCTCACTAGAAAATAAAATAGAACTACCAGAAACATTTCATACCCATAGTACCATGCTATGAATATTTAATCTGCTGATGCATATGATTACAATGTTGTGGGACCAGTTTGTTCTCAATGCTTCCAGGACGCGATGATGCAGTGTGCTTGCAAGTGAATACTTACATTATCTTCTACATAAGCTGGACAAAAAGTACCTGTTAGAAAGGTGCTCTATTTGTTACTTTGGCTGAGTATCAGCTTTATAAGCTTTCCTATGAATTCTGTTTGTCCTGTGCCTGCTATTATTAACACACTTACCCTTTTTGCTTCAAACACCCAGTGGCTTTTTCCATCTTCATCAATCTGGTTCCACCAACGCAAACCAACCAAGAGTCTTCCTGTCACGTTCTAGTGACAGAAACATTTATTTGCATTAATCAGTAGCATAACTCACTTGTCAGACTAACATTAAAAAAAAGACAAGCATGTCTGAAAATCATAATCTTTTATCAAATACTAAAATTAGTTCCAAAAGCTGTGCCAGCTTGAGCACAACAGTCTTCAAATTTGTGGTAACTCATCCATCCTTAGAGGCCTGTTCTCCTCTTCTAGTACGATAATTAGCACAATAACATGATTTAGGTAAGAAATTATAGGATGTATCTTTTTCTAAGTCAGTTAGTTGTAAAAGCCCCCAATAAACAGATTTCCTCAGTAAGAGAGGAGAACTGTGAACAAAAACACACTGAAAAACCAGAAGATTAATTATAAGCAAGTAAGCTGCATGGAATCAAGCAAACAAAGAAAATATTTCTGCGCCTGGATGAATATTACAAGTTTTCAGTGTACTGGAGATGCATCAATGCTTTACTTCTACAAAACAATGGAGCCCCTCGGATTCTGGCTGGCCTGCCTGCAAGCGATTAGGGCATCGGTGCCATAGCCAGGCTCCCAGGAGCCTTCTGCAGCTCCTGCACGCTGGGTCTGTGCACAGTATTGCAGCTTTGGACATCCCTTGGCATCCATTACTGAAAGCCAGTATTACTTTTGGTTTTTTTTTTTAAGGGGGAAAACATACATACAAATCTACCTATGGCAAGGCAACTTTCTCACCATATTAGTAGTTCCCATCAGCCATAGAGAATGTGGTGATAAACAGTAACTAAGATATGTAAATGTCTTAATTAAAATGGGCTAGACATTTAATAAATCAGCAGATCACAATGTCTTTGTCACTTCTATCAGTATACGTATTTCCTTTTTTGTGTGCCATTAAATAAAACAAAATACTTTGAAAGGTAATTACTATTCAGGGTCATCTTACCTTAACTGACCAAAAGTCAAAGGATAGAAGGAGGAGAATAGTGACAAAGCAGGCAACAAAGCTGTTGCTGAACCAGTCACAGAACAAGTAGGTAATGATAGCACTCACTCGGAAAAACAGGTGGAAAAAGGTGGCCAGCGGGTGCCTAGAAGAAAAAACACAGAGCACTTAGGAAATTATGGGACAAGAAGGAATGTTATAGCATTTGCTAACAATGTAGTGTATCACAACTGTTTCTAGACTATAATGGTATTTAGGTTTGTAGCTGCTATTATTTCATATGTTAACATATAACTTCATTATCAAAGCAACAGTATTTCTAATAGCCAACCTTCAATCTAAAGCTAAAAGATGGAATGTGTTGTTTATGTCAAAACTTTCTCAACGATAAAACAAATCTAGAGTCTTTCACCAGTTTCTTTGGTACTGCATGAAGGAATTTAGTGGTTGTGTTCAACACCGTATCTTAAAATCCTCATTGTTTCATGAAATAAATCAGCATTGCAAAGCAAGAAAGAATTGAGACAGATCTTATGCCTTTCAGAACTGTTTTGAAAACAAGAACAGGAACTCTGAAACTAAAAAAACTTAAAAAAAAAAAAAAAGCTCTTGGGTATAAGACAAAATGAACTTTCATATGTAGTGTCTGAAACCAAACACTTCCTTTTACAGAGGGAATACGATTTGGGAATCTAACAGTTCTTATGAATGAATGTTCATTAATTTCAGTAGATAATTGTGCTTTGCTCATCAAACAAAATTTTGTCCATAACAAAATAAAGGGTAACTTCAGTGGAAGAAGTAACTATATGGCATGGAATATTGGCCTGTACAGTAAGATGGGAGGGTGGGGGCTGGAGAATGCCATAATGAGGACAGTACAATTTTCAGGGTAATATGTCAAGTACAAAAACCTATTCTGTACAGTTGTGTTTGTGTTAATTAGTTTAAAGTGACAATTAACTAGAGGCTACTGCATTTAAGTAATGTCTTCCCTTGAAGCTGAGTGAAAAAAACGTTTTTCTGAGTAAGATTTTTTTAAGTCAGCAATTGTCTCACTAAGTTCATCTACATCTATAAACAATTAACAGCAGTATGGCCTAGGTCATAATTAATTCAACTATTAGATTTTATATTCTATTATTGTGTATAATAAAATGCTACATATAATATATACACAATTATTATAAACTTATAAATAGCTTTAAATTATAATAGTTATTCTATTTATATCTTTATTATAATATTATTATTCTATAGCTGTTTAACTGTTCTAGTAATTTTCTATTCTATAATGGCAATCTTGTGCTTGTAATACTACACACACATGACTGGAGAAGCAAGAATGAGGCACAGCTGCCGTTTATATTGACTCCTGAACATGCCTGTGCTAACCTCAAACTTTCCAAAAACTACTTCTGACTTAACACTAAGCACGTGACTTTTTAAGCGAAAGGAGCTTTTTCTGCCATAAGCAGACAGGTGGGTGGGTGGAGCTGAGAGAATATTGCAAACTGTCAAAAACAGATAGTGTCTTGCTATTCAAGTCTTGATCTTGTTCAGGAAGATGTAAGAGTTCATTACATAAGTGGTATCTTGTGTCAATACAAGCTATTAATGTAGATCACAACCCTAAAGGGCATCAGGGTGGACTGAGCTTTTATAACTACGTCAGTACTTCAAATGTGAAAGTAACTTTGGAGAAGTAGTGTTTCATTTTGGAAGTCAGATGATGAATTACTGTTTGGATGCTGAATCTGTTCCAATACCAAACTTTGAAGAGTGTTTGCTAAAAATACAGTACCTGAGCAAGAGGCTGACACTTACTACAGTGCTAAACACTTTATTGAGACTATGGAGTATCAGTCCTCTCACAAGGGTACGGCTAGCCAAACCAAAGACACAGACTTGCAGGTTCTTGTCCTAGGGGAGGAATATGGAGATGTATCAAAACTTACACCTCATTCTTTGGACAACTCTCTCAATCTCAGAAAATGTCCACCTATTTATGTTTTTAAAAAATTCTGAAACTAATGGAACCCAGTAAATAAACTGTTCACTTCCTCACTTAACAGAACAAATGTGCTTTCTTAATTCACAGCCATCAGATGAAATTTATAGATCCTATCATATACAAACAAAATTTTTAACAAGGAGATAATCCCAGATAGATAAAATTTTCTTTTAAAACCTGAAGCTAAACCATCTGCATCCTTTTTGAAACAAGAAACTTCACAGCTTTTCTTAACTGAATGCACTTACATTGAATTCAGTTGATCTTTACAAAAATTTTTTAAAAGCTAATTTCCAGAAATATGATGGCATTAAGAAATCATTGTATAAACTAACATTATTTCTTGTACTAATGGAAGACAGTATAGGCTTTAAAACATTGTAAACTTCTTTTTCTCCCTTTTTTCACTCAAATCCAGTAAAGGATAAAGCTAACTAAAACTCTGCACTGGCTCTGCTGAACTCTGCTGGCTCCTGAAAGGATAGCAACCCACTTCCTTGAACTTTTAGTTATCCCGTTGCATCTAAACATCCATACAGTGTGGAACTGGAGCCTTGAGGTGAAATAATTACCACTTATCTTGTTAGAGTAGCCTCCGTTCAGTTTGCAAGCATGATGCCTATTAGGATAGGAATGAGCTGTTATGAATCTAGTTGCATCACATATTAAGGAATCAAATTGGGTCAACCCTCAGGTATACCGCTGAACCACAGGAGAATCATGCCCAGTACCTGCTCAGGAGTGCCACAGCACTCCACATCCTGCTTTTTACACCTCTGTCTGGTACTTCAAATATACCTAGGCAAATTTTGAACAAACATGCACTCTGCCTTGATCATCTTGTTTTATCTGGCTGATCTGAAAAAGAAGCAATCATGTGCTCCTAACTGTTCCAGATCAAATGTTCTGGTACTGCAATGAACTGCAAAGATGGTGTAAGTTACCTTTTTTCCTAACCTCCTTATGAAAGTAGCCACTAGATAAATCACTATCCACATGCCTTTTGCTTTTAAGGAGCACTTGCATATACCTTGGAGAATCACAAATGCACAACTTGTCATAGCTTATGCAAATTCTGACCAAGTTCAAGATATATGAAATTGGGATAAAGTTAAAGACAAATGATTGGAAGATGTTGTTACACCCTCTAGTAAGACAACAAAATCTTGCAGCACATGGGTGTGTTCCAGGCTTGTTTGCACAAGAGTCTTCAGAAGTATAAAAACAAACTTCTGTGTGAACAAAGTAAAGAGTTTCATTTCTGTATTTTATAGCAGAAGATTTTTCAAAATGAGATTATCTTTCAGTATTGTCACAATGAGGACAAGATGCAGCAGTTTCTAATGAAATAACTATCCACACAAAGTGGATCAATTAATAGTACAGCTTACTGATACTTACTTTGTCGATGTCATCAGGTAGCGTGAACCTGTAGGAACACATCTCTAGAGTAAAGTAACTGGTGCTGTGGACCTCCTACAAACATTTCAGAGTGCTTTCACCTCACACTAACTCTAGTCTGGTCCCATAGACTGAATCTGTGCCTCACATGCTCAGGACACACTCCTAAGCCTTATTTCCCCATTTAGTTTAATCATTGAGCCTATGTTCTCCAAGACTGCACCAAAATATAAACCTTCATTTAAAACATGTGCTGTTGCTAAAGCACAGAAACAAAGCAACTCTGGGAATGCTAATCTTGTGTCATGGCGGACTCATCATGTAGTTGCATGGAAGGGCAGAAATGCTTCACCAGATAGTAGTAAAACAGAGCAATTGTACTGTAAAGCTATGTGATTGCTTGTTTGTGCATCTCAGATAACATTCCTGTTAGGCTTAACATCTCTTATTTTTCTTTGTTTACACCTACAAGAAATTAACATTGTAATGGACCAGAATAAACCGGGGCAAGATGGAAGGGAAGAAAGCAATGTAAATCAAAGCTGATTATCTACATTATTCACGAGTGCATGCATATGTAAAATTCCTTTTGACATAAAACTTTTCTCTTGACGGTCTTTGACTGGAGATTCTTCAAAAGCCACTGATGGAACAACAGCTCTGTTGCCTGGGACCTGGGTGTGGACGGAGGTGCAGAGTGACGCTTCTGGTAACGGAATGGCAGACTACTTAACCTGACAGGTGAGATGGGTCAATGGGCTGGGTTCTCTTAGGTAACAGCTACAAGGATAAGATATACTATATTCCACACAACATCACATCCCATGGTAGGAAAACGTGACAGTTTTATTGCAAATAACTTGCTGTTTCCCATCAGCCGAGTGCAGTGCAACGCAATGCCAGAGCACGCTGCTACACAACTTCTTTTGCTGAAGATGACAGCTCTCTCCACTTCTCCAGCTCTAACAGAAATACTGTTTGGTTGGTGGTTGTTTTTTTGCGATATGTTGGCTTTGGGCACGTACAATTTCTGTTTCCAATGGCAGGGTGACACTGAGCAGTGGGGCCGGCAGCAGCGGTGGGGCTGGCAGGCTGCGGGCTGAGGGGCCGGCTGC
>NW_009593404.1:0-3658 GCF_000690535.1 Cariama cristata
GATCGGCTTTGTGGGGAGGGGGGTTCGGGGTGAGAAGAGCCCCCTCGGGGCCGGGTGCCCACTGGTGTCCTTCCCTGGTGTCCCATGTGTTGCTCCCAGGACCTGGTGTCCCTCCCTGGGTGCTTGCCTCCATCCTCTTGGGTTGGGCACCCATCTGCGTCATCCTTGATGCCAGATACCTACTTGTGCTTTTGCCTGGGTGCCCACTCATGTCCCTGTGGGGACTGGAAGGAGGTATCTGTGTGCCTCCCTTGGTGCCCTCCTGTGTCCCTGTGAGGTCCTGGGCAAACAGCTGCCTCAGCCCTGAAAGTGAGCAGATCTCCTGCCTAGTCTCTGAGGGTTTTGTGCAGCCTGTCTGCTTGAATCCCTCCTTGCTGGGGCTTGATATAGGTGATCCAAAGCTAAGGCTGTGTGCCCAGTCCCCTGGTAAGAAGTGCTCAGCCCTGTGTCGGTGGGGTTTGGCACTCCCCTGCCCATGAGCGTGTCTGGGGCTCAGTGCTAACCAAGTGCTTCAGGGTTCTCCTCCCAGCCTAACACAGCCTTGTGCTATCAGCCTTCAGAAGGGATGGTTGGTTTGTTGAGATAAGGGCTAGTGATGTCCCCCTGAACTTAGAGAATGACCTGGATGTTACTCCCCGACTGTGGTGTTTTGCTGTTGGTGATATGGTATCTACCCCAGCAGTTGGGGGGAGAAGGTGTTGGGGTCCTGCTGCTGCAGCCCCCATGGCACTGTCCTGCCTGGGGTTTCTGGGACCTGAAGAGCTGTGCTCCTGTGCCTTGGAGCAAGCAGTGGCTGAATAGTTGAGCACTTGGCTCTGGAGCCTCTGTCTGATGGAGGCAGCCGAAGGAGAACTCGGTGTGGGACCCCCTTGGGACTGCAGCAGGTTGCAGACCTCCTCACAGCTGCTGCACGCCTGCTCACTGCTCTTTCCTTCTTGCTTCCCTTGCAGAGCACTACAAGCATCACTGGTTTCCTGAGAAACCCTTCAAAGGCTCTGGGTATCGCTGCATTCGGATCAATCACAAAATGGACCCCATTATCAGCAAGGCAGCTAGCCAGATCGGACTCAGCTTACCGCAGCTCTACCAGCTCCTGCCCAGTGAGCTCACGCTCTGGGTGGATCCCTACGAGGTCTCATACCGCATCGGTGAGGACGGCTCCATCTGTGTCTTATATGAAGCGACTGCAACAAAACCTGTGAGCTCCTATGGGATGCTTACCTGTAAGAACCAGATGATGTTAGGTCGCACCAGTCCTTCCAAAAACTACATCATGACTGTCTCCAGCTAAATCCTCCTCTTGTCCTTATACTGCCAAGATACAGGCTACTGTATACCTCACCTGAGGATCTATTTTTAAGATGAAGAGCTATTTATATTTTTTAAAAAAAATCAAAGAAAATCCAAAATTAAAATATTGGGCACTGCTTTGAACAGAAGCGGTGTTCTAGGTGCCTTTTTTAAAGCTGTTGCAAGCTTATGGGTTTTTATTATGAAGCCGATATCTACCTAATTAGTGTTGGATGGCAATTTTGGGCTGGCTTGCTCACTTGGGCAGCTTGAAATGGATGAGGGGGAAGAGCCAGGCTGGGAAGTGTGGCTTGGTGGTGGGAGATGTCTGTGTCACCTTCTCACCATCCTGGTACCCAACAGTATTGCTGTATTGCCAAGTATTGCAATCCTGTTGGAGAAGGGATGAAGAAGTTGCTGTCTGTCTTCTGCTAACAACTTCACTCCCCAGCTGGTCTGAGCTCTTTGAGGCCTGGATATAGTGTTTGGGGGAACCTTGCCTCAGGGCTGGGTGATGCTGGGGACCCTGGGATCCCTCTCCTTTACTCTTGTGGATCTCCTCTGGACCCACTTACTCCGTGAGCGTTGCAGCTCTGCTCTGCCCCACTCCCAGCACAAAGCAAGGGGGAGCATGGCCTTTCTCCAGCTCCCCCCCCATCTTCCCTGTCTGCTGCTGGACTGAAAGGGGCCACATGGATATCGGTGTGCTGTGAAGTAGAGCAAGGCAGAGATGCATTGGGGTCAAGCTGTGCAGAGAAGGTCCCCAAGATGAATATTGCAGTTGCTGTGGTGGCACTGGAGTGCTGTTTGTTCCTGGTGCTCCCCAGTACCTGGCTGTCACCCGCTGCTTGCTGCACACTGAGAAGGGTGCTCCAGACCCTGAAACCAGCACTGAACAGCTGTGAATTACAAGGCCTTTCTGCTATGTGTGGCTTAGACGTCAGCCCACAACCTGCTCGTGTGTGGCCTGTCTGTGCTCCAAGAGGAGTCTGGCCTCTTGCTTGTGAGAATTGCCTAATCCAATGCTGACGACTTGCCGTGTCACTTCTCCAGAAGAGCTGAAGCAACTTACCTTGTGCCGTAGAGGTTGGTGTGTGAGAACCCCCTTTGCCCTGTCTCTTAAAATCGGAAGTACTGGGGGTCTCTTCCCCCCTGTGTGTGTGTCCTCTGATGCTTTGGTGTCCTAACATTCTTCTAAAGTCACAGCTTCTTCCCTCTCTTCTTCCTCTGGGTGATCAGCAAGCGGCTGTCCCTGGGAGCTATCTCCACTGATACTTTGGCAAGGAGCATTGTTTGGTTCTGATCTCTTGGTACAAAACTGTTTTGCACAATTAATGCCTGGCCCTGTGCTCTGTCTATTCAAGCAAAACTCCTCTTGGAGTCCTGGTGGTACTTGTATTCAGGGAGACATCACCCAAGTGTTGTTCAGGTTTTGGCCCTTACACTGTTCTAGCTAACCACAAACGAGGTGGGAGCTGAAAGTGCTGCCCCAAGAACTTTACCTACCTGTTGGGAATGAGCCTTTACCAGGGTGTTGTATGTCTGTTGCCTTTTTACTAACCAGCTAGTGCTCCTCCAGTGATCCTGGGAGAACTGATTGACATGGTTGTTTGTAATGAAACTTTCCCAGATTTGTCTCTTGGCACACTTTTTAATGTTCCTCTTTTCTGACCTGGCAGCTGACTGACATAACCAGAGTTGTTCTTGCCCAGCCTTTGATGAATCAAGTTCTTGGACATTTGTGCAATATATTTCCAAATCTTGGGCGCTCTGGGAGAGGAAGGAAGCCTTCCATCTTCTACAGTTCTTAGCTTGGTTTTTTAATATATTAAAAAAAATTCAGCACAGCTCCCCAACTCTGACTACTGATGTGGAAAAGTAAGTTCAGATTTTTGTAAGCTTCAAATCATGAATTCCAGAACTGGAAAACCAGCCTCAATTCTTATAACTCACCATTTAACATTTTAAAAGGATCTTTGTCCTTGAACAGTAAGACTGTGACTCTGAAGTTGCATCACTTCCCTCTATCACTTGAATTTCTCATGTCAGCAAAGCAGAAGCTGAAATGAAGCACTGGGGCTTTTCCCTTGGTGAACTTGTGCAATAGGTGACCTCAGCAAGAGGGGAGTACTTGGGAACTTCCAAAAAGCAAATTCCCTTTTCAAGGAAAAGGGATCTCGGTGCTTTTTGGAGTCCTCACTTAACCTACTTATGTGGAAAGCCCATGATGAGAACTGCATCCAGGATGAGCCGTGTTTGCTTTGCTGGCCTCCTTGGCTGGATGTGGAGTTTCCTGAAGGCTGGTACTTCCTTGGGTTGTGATTTGTCACAATCAAAGCAGTCTTGAGACTTACACCCACCCCCCCCC
>NW_009593404.1:3721-7301 GCF_000690535.1 Cariama cristata
TGCTCTTAACATGCCCCCACTTCAGAACCAAAATAGCCAAGTCTCATTCTTTTTGTCCCTGGTGTGGAGGAGTCTAATGTTAAAGGTGTCTGTTTTTTAGCCTCAAACCCAACCAAACTTGGGTATAACCCATTTCTCTCTTGTAGCTGGTTACACGTAAAAGCTGTGAATTGGTGTGCTCGGTTGCATTCTGCCTGACACTTGACTGCAGAGCGGAATGGTGTGTATTTTGAAACAGCGTATTTGAGGGGTTTCCTGTCACTTTTTTTAACAAGCTGGACTGTTGAACGGGACCTGCTTTTTGTATTTGAAAATGGTAGAAAGCTTGTAAGCTACACTTGGAGGAGGGAGTGGATGGTTACTAATTGTATAGTAGTGTTTTTATATACAGAATGTACAGATCCTTTGACAGATGTATGCTTTTGTTACTTTAATAAAAATGTAGCAGTATAAATGAGCCTTGTTTTCTTGCTGGGAACTATTGTGTGCTTGCAAAGAGGGTGAGGGTTGGGATTGCAGCCTAAATCCCGTACTGTGAATGCTGTGGGCTTGGTTAAAGTGTGGATGACTGTTAATATCCAGCTGTGTCAAGGAGGAGGTTTAGAGCAAAGCTGCTTAGTCAACATGCTGACTGCAAACCTGGCCCTCTAAACCTGAGGAATGCAGGCTGAGAATTGGTCTGATGACTAATGTGGGGCTGTGTGTGTCCTGCCCTCTCCTTCGCCATGCTGACTACGGGGTTCTGGCTTGAGCAGCAGGGGATTTACTCAGTGCAGGATTGTAGAGACCGTGTGTCCTGCCAGGGCATGAAGGTGTTACGTAGCCGACTGCCAGATCTCTTACCCAACCCTAGGAATGGCATAAATGAAGTTTTGGAAAGAAGAAATTAATGATCTGAGTGAGGCGGAGGGGCAGCTCCTGGTTAAGCCTCCCTGCCCACACTGTCCCTTCCAGGGGTGACTGAGCCAGCGGAGGAGGAAGGGCGAGAGATCATGGGATTAAAATGTTCAGGCATGTGGAGGATGCTCTGGGCCTGTCATGATAAAGGCAGCCAGGGCTGATTCACGGGAGATCCTGTTTTGGCTGTGTTGAGAGGCTGGTGACTGCAGCACGGAGCTGTAACCCTGCTCCCTAGGATGGGGGTGTCCAGCTCATGTGTTTAACCCCCAGCTGCACTTGTCTTCAAGCTGACCTGATGTAAGGACCTTAGTCAAACTGGCTCCTGCTAGTTTCACCCCAAAATGCCATTTGTGTGGTGTTCTGTTAGAGCTTGAGTTGCAGCCTGCCAGGGTCCTTGTGACCCTCCCCAACCTGCTCCCTGTGCCGCTGCCCTCCTGGGGTGGTGATGCCAAGGTGGAGGGAGCACAGGCCTGGTCCCATCCCTCTCCCTGGTGTAGGCAAAGCAGCTTCCTCCCCTCCTGCTTTTATCGTAACATGCCACCTCCGAGAGGAAAACAATCTGTGGGCCCGTTTTGGTGCTCTGTCAAAGCCGCTCCTTTTTGAACTCATCCCTTCATTAGTTTCCATAAACACACCCAAATTGCTGCTGCTTGTGAAACAGGGCTGTTTGGGAGGAATGGGCGTCCCAGTTAGTTGCTGATTAGCTCAGGAGTCATCTGGGTTCAAAGGCTTGGTGAAGTCAGATGATGGTGGCCTTCCTCCCTCTGGCTTGTCTGGACCAGCGTGGTCTGCCCAGACCTGTGTGCCGTGCTCCGTGGCCCATTTTCAGGCTGGCACAGCCCAGGCCATGGCCAGCATGGCGTGGTCCTGCGTGTCGTGGCCCGTGGCTGGCATTTGGGCCAGCAGGCAAAGCCGAGATCATCTAAAATTTGAGTTGCTCGCAGCCAAGATAAAAATAGAGCTCTTACGCCATGGGGTGCTGAGTGAGGAATCAACGCTACCTGCACCACAGCCAGACCCCCCCGCTAGCCTTTTAATGCAGACTCATCTACTATTTTTATTTTGCTCGTCATTTTTCTTCTGGCAGGATGGTTAGGTTGGGGGTGCGTCTTTATCTGACACCCCCCCCCAACACTTTTTAAGCATTTTGATGCTGAGCTGCAGCTCTTGGTGCATTTTCTCATTGTGGGATCCCCGAGCACATCACGGGATCAGCTCGGGGGCACAGGAGGAAGGGAGTGCGGAGGCACAGCCAGGGGATGCACTGGGGATCCAGCTGACCTTGGGCATGCTGGAAGCAGCTCGGAAAAAGGCTGAAGGTGACTAAAACCATGCTCACCCACCGCTGCCCACCTCCTGCCTGTCGAAATCTGGACTTGTTTTCTGCTGAGCCTTTTGCTGGGTTTTTGGGGTCCCTTTTACTGGTGATTTTTTAATCCAGGCTGGGCAGGGAAGTGTCCGATTCAAGGAGCCTCTGTAACTAGAGATGGATGTGCTGCATAAATGAGCATTTGCCTTTGACGTGTCCTTGGTGAGAGCTCAGCCCTTTGCCCGGCAGACCTGCCTGCCCACCTGCCTGCTTCCCGGCACCCTGCAGCAGAGATGAGCTCTGCCCACACAGCGAGGTCCAGGACTTAAACCCAGAGAGTGTCCCCATGTGTGTGATACCCACCTAGAAACAAGTTATCCCCCACAAAAACCCTGCTGCGGGCAGGAAGGGCAGCACGGGTGATGCTGGCTCTCAGGGGAAAACGCTCTCCTCCTGTCCCAGCAGTGTGGAAGGGCGTTTAATGCCTATTGAGAGTAAAAAGTTAGGTGGGCTTTAATGTCCTGTCCCCTGCACTGATGCGTTTTCCCCCTGCTATCCGTGCAAGGCTTCCCAGGCGTCTGCGTGCTGTAGCAGGGCTGTCAGTCCTTCCTCGCAGGCGCTGGGGCAGTTTTGGGGGCTGGTCTCTTTGGGAAATGCAGATTGTGCAAAGCCCGAATCAGCCTTGAGGAACGTCCTGACCCAGCAGCAACAACCACCACAGGACAGGGTCCCCTGGGTCCGTGAGGATGTTTTGCTTGATTCATGGCAAAATGTTTGATTTTTTTGTGCGTGTCTATGTGCTCCTCTTTCCTGGGGTCCCTTTAGCAGAAATTGGGCGTTTCTCTGTTCTTCAGTTATCAGAAAAGCAACGTCAGCATTTAGGATGCAAAACTGCTTGTTGGGGTTATTTCTGCCCTTCCCACAGAAGCCAGACCTCACCTCCTGCCAATCCCGGTGTTACCATCCCTGCCTCCCAGTGTTTTTACCCCTGCCCACCCTGAAGCTGGGAAGAGAGCCGGGCTCCTTCGAAACACGGCAAATGGGACAGGTTGCTCAGAAGGGAAAAAGGTGCGCGGGGATGGCGCCGGCACAGCAGCCGAGGCTCTGGGCTCTCCCTTCTTTGTCTCTGCAGCTGGAGCAGGGACAGAAGCGAAACCGGGTGCCGCCGAGCCTCCTTCCCGCACCAGCACGTTTGCCAGGTGCTTCCTGCCCTCTTTATTTGCCGATCCGGCTATTTTGGCTCGGTCGAGGCCAATCAGGCACTCGTGTGGGTGCAGCCGCACTCGTCTGTATCTGGGGAGATGCAGCCGGCAGGGCCCAGACCCAGCCCTGGGAAAAGGGGGAGGCGCGGGCCCCGGGGGGCTCCGTCAC
>NW_009593404.1:7321-7675 GCF_000690535.1 Cariama cristata
GCCCCGTGTATCTTCACAGGATCTGCCGGAGCTGTAGAAACGCTGCAATCACATGGCCTGGCAACGGGAAGATGGTTTGTGGGATTTGCAGGGGTTGGTGCTGCGCCAGGCCCGTGGCGCTTTGGGCGGCAGCCCTCCAGCAGACCCCGGCATCGCTGCCGCTTGCACCGGCAAACTCCGGCATTGCCAGTGTTTGCTGCCATGGTGGAGCCCCCACACGAGCTCTGCCTCCAGCTCCGCACCCCGTGGGGCTGAGCGAAGCCCTTCCCCGAGCCCCCCAGGGCATGGGCAGGCATCGGGTCTGGGGTCTGGGTTGGCACATGGCTCCCGTCGGTTTCTGTCCCTTGGCCGGGA
>NW_009593405.1:0-14083 GCF_000690535.1 Cariama cristata
CATAAATCAGGTTGCATGCCAGCGAGCATAAGTTAGTAAACTGCCAGTGACTGATACATTTTGGGATTATTTCAGGTGGTTGTCTGTAATAGAAAGGGACTAGATACAAAAAGACAGAAGGTCCTTTTCATTGCTGAGTTCTCATTTCCAGTGTAATGTTACTAAATGCTTAAAATCTCTCCCTGTTGCACCCTTTTCAATTCATCTTGTCTTTCTGCCACCTCAGGTGGTGAGTTATTTTAGTGCAGTTGTTCAAGTGTCATTTGTGACCTCTTTCTTCTGGCTACCGAATGATGCGAAAGATGCCCATAACTTTTTGTGACCGTGATGCAGCACTGACATTTACCACTACTAATCCAGCAAACAGTGCAAGGTGTACTTTTGTAAGCACAAATTATTCATGACTGTTTCTTTCCTTTGGGATGACTGAAATACCTTTTCTGTAAATGCCCTGTGTAGCTGCGAATGTGTGCGCACTTGGGACCCATGACTGCGAGCAGGTCTGTGTGAGTAACGGCGGATCCTACCTTTGTGATTGCTATGAAGGCTACACTCTGAATCCAGATAAGAGAACCTGCTCAGGTATTACTGCTTCAGTAAATGTGTTCAACTAGAAAAAAAAAAATCCCTTTTTAACACCATAATTGGATTTGAGAAGCTACTTGTGTACTTCTGTTGAAACAGTGAACATCTGTATCTTCTTCAATAATAATAAATGTAATAATAAATAATACATAAAAATCTGCTGCAAGTAATGGTGAGAAGTAGTTTGGTTCCATCACCATCCTTTTTATTATGCCTGCAGATCCATTCATTAGGGCCAGATGCCAAAACAAAGTCTTCAGATGTAGATACTGTATAGATATTTTCTCCTACCACTTATTCTAATTCCTTCAATTATTATTGCCATTTCTGAGCTGATTCCAAATCGAAATATATTCAAAAATGTGAATATGCACTCCATCCCAAACTACTTTTTATTAACAATGAATTGCTTCTCTAATGTGTGTCTTGCAGCTGTGGACATGTGTGCACCTGGCAGGCACGAGTGTGATCAGATCTGTGCAAGTAACAACGGATCCTATGTCTGTGACTGCTATGAAGGCTACACCCTGAATCCAGATAAGAAAACTTGCTCAGGTAAAAATTAAAGGCTACTTTAATATATGAAACTCATGGAGACACTGATGTGTTTTCTGTGAGTTACCTTCATTTTTTCTAATTGAAAAGTTGCTTACATTCATCAAGTCTTAAAATGAGAATTTACCTGTACACTTTTCCCTTGGTTCCAGTAACAGCAAAATTGCATTTTTCTTTAAACATGGCACTTAGGGACATGGTTTAGTGGTGGACTTGTCACACAAAACATCATACAGGTAATTTGGCACTTACCTACCATTTTATGATCTTCACAGTACTTCATAAACATCACTTAGTCCCTGGGAGAGGATGAACCTATGCCAGAGATGCCCACCAGCACTCTGTCTCACCAGAGATTGAGTGCCTCTAGTCCATAGAGAACTTAAACCGTGATGATTTTCCCCTGTCCTCTCCATCTCTCCTGTTAAAACTCTTTTTTTTTTTTTTTTTCACAGCTTGTTGCTTCTCCTTCCAAGCCATGCAGGGATCTGTGATATAGCAACCCCAGTCTTACACTGGCACTAGCTTCTTGAATTGTCACCCTGAAAAGTTAGCCTATTACAAAGACTTTTTCCCCCAAAATACTTCTCTGGAGTTGTTTCTTTAAATTCAGAAAATTCAGAAGTTTTGAGCAGCACCAGCCTTAGGGTAGCTATTTTATAACTGATAAGTGCATCCCTCCCTTTGAGAGCACATAAGCATTCTTCTCACTGAGTTTTCACTCTTCTTATTTCTGAAGAGAGAACATAATCTTCTAGAGCTCCTGCTTGTTCATATGTTTGTTTGTTTGTTTCTCACTAGGCTTTATATCTCTTTGCCATTTGATAGCATTTCTACATATCCTGCCTGGCTTTTGGTGCCTGCCTTCAGCTCATGGGTGAAAGTACGAAGTTAAATTTGTATTCACTATAGTTACTGCTAATATAGCAAGAAACAACTTCTTCTGCCTTGACATGTGGCAGGTTATTGCTCAGCTCAGTATGGTGTTTTAGGTTCATCCTTACTGGGGATATTCAGTTAGAACATCTGTTATATCTATCAGCTGTTAGAATTGCTGACGAACACCAGAATTGCGTGAGATGTGGTATATTAATGTCTTGCAGTCCTGGTATCTGCCTCCTCCATTAAATAATTAGTAACTGAATTCAGTTGTCTGCAGCATAATACAGTAATGTAGTAGGGCACTGGTTGAATCCTAATTTGAATCCTAATTAAATTGCATTTCTAAATGTTGAAGCATTTAAAACACTTGAGTGTCTGGGAGGGATTAATAGGTTTCTTTTCTAAAGCATGGTTCCCCACAGCCATGGACTTGTGCACACCTGGAAGGCATGACTGTGCACAAGTCTGTCTGAGTCATGATGGATCCTGCAGCTGTGACTGCTGTGAAGGATGCACTCTGAATCCAGATAAGAAGACTTGCTCGGTTAAGACCTGATCAAGGAAATACTGTATTTAGCTAAAAGCAAGTAGCTTTTAAGAGTCAGGTTAATTTATGTTATTTTTCTGATAAATTGTGCAGGAGTTTCCATACAACTCCTGAAAACACAGTGCAACTTTATTTCTTCATGTGTCCAGTAATAATTTGAGACCTTTGACTCATTTACAGTTGTGAAGCTTGTAATTGCTATAATTAAAATGCCATTTGGCATTTCCCTCAGGACTTCACAATATTTTCACACCCATGGAGCGTGGATTGCTATATCCACCTGAGAGATGAGAAGGATAATATATTTGGTGGGAACAGGTGATATGCACTACCTGTGTCAGAAAACTCTTCAGCAAAACAGCACAAGGGAATGAGACAAAGAAGAGCAAGGACAGTGCTGGGAGAGAGATTACAGTCTGTATCATCAGGAGTGTGGTCACTCTTTCTGGTATATGTGTTTGGACCTTAATAAATACTCCAGCGTTAGAGCTCCAGAAGATGGATGAAAATGTTCTTTCCCAGTGCTGGTCTCTTGTGGAGAATAGGAGCATAGATATAGCTGGTACTTAAAGATGTACATATAAGTATATAGTACCTACAAATTAATATGTATTCTATATAATTTTCACTTGATTAGGATTTGAACTTCACTCTTCATTTGTTTGGATATCTCACTGATGATTTATTTATGTAAAATCCCTTTTTCCACTTTCATCATAACCCCTTTCTGTATGATGTTTTGTGTGACAAAGCACTGAACCCAGGCTTCCAATTACAGGAGGTTCCTAGGCAAATCTCTCCAATTAAATCATATGTCTTGCATCTCAAAGAAGCGAAGCCAAAGTGCCTCAATATTTCTTCCCGCCTAGTTTAGGAGCTGATTTTGTAAATGTAATTCCTAAGATTAACTCTCACCTGGCATTATATAGACACAATAAACATCTATGAGGGAATGTGAATTCAGTTAGGCATCCCCTTTGGAAGTCCAATCTGGAACCGCCTTTCATAGCACTGATTCTCTCCCTGCATAGTCAAATTTCAGATTATTTCCCTAACATGCTTGCTTTTTTTCTCTTTTGAATCTCATTTTGCAAATGGCTGCTAATGATTTCTCAACCATCCAGGTCTTCATGATATAATAAAAATAGTCTAGGTCCAGGAGGGGGTCTTTTCTTTCTTTCCTTTCTTTCCTTTCTTTCTTTCCTTGTGCCTTGCTGAACCTCCTTACTGTGAATGTATTCAAATACAGGAATTCCTTCTCAGCTTGGCCTTTCAGAGTTGATGTGTTAAATTTGGCGGAAAACATCAGCCTCACACATCAAGTGCCTACTTTGTAACTGGCAGTGGGTGCCACGTCTCTCTTTTTTTTTGTAGCCATGTATACTCTTCTGTTTACGGTCTTTTCACTCCATAAAACAGTGTCTTATCCAACTCAATTAGAGCTGAAATAATGCCAAATACTCTCTTAAAATCCAGATTTTTTTTCTCTGAAATTCCTTCGGATAATTATTTTGTAACTGGGTCACTGCTAGTTCGGTTCCTTTTGCAATCTCTTACAACTGCAAAAAATTGTTGCCAGTGTTCCAAAAATTGTATTAATTTTGTGATGTTGATAGTCAGACAAAAACACACTCTGTATACCCTCTGATGGCTAATAGTGTGCTGACATGCCACGAAAATGTCCTGGTTTGAATCCAAATGAAGATATATTTGCAAATAGGAATTACTAACACCAACTAAACTGAACTTTGGGTATTGATTAACATTGTTCTCTTCCCAGATGCCTCAGCTGTCGATATGTGCGCAGCTGGAAGGCATGACTGTGAGCAGGTCTGTGTGAGGGATGATCTCTTCTATACCTGTGACTGCTACCAAGGCTACACCCTGAATCCAGACAAGAAGACTTGCTCAAGTAAGAGCAGATTGCTGTTCCCTATCCTCCCATACCCTCCCCAGCTAAGTACATGTATTGAAATAGCTCTCGTTAGCAGGTTAATGTCTTTGGATCTGAGAAACTTGCACATGCGTTCAATGTTATAAGACAGTTCTGTCACTCTGCATTTTCCACTTTGAGCAATATTTAGAGATACAATGCACTTCATATGCAACAATGCTAGTAACTGCTTACCATTTGGTCTTTCTTTATCATCTTATAACTAAGGCCTTCACTGTATTTAAAAAAATTATGCAACATTCAGCAAATCCAGAACTGAGAAATAACTGAAGGGAGAAGAGCTGGGGTTAGTCACACCGTCACAAACTTTGCAGTACTGCGGAAACTGTGTGCCACCATGCAGGAGACAGCTTGAGGTGATGTCCTCCCCTCCAGGCTGAATTTCATTTTGCTGTTTGTTTCTTTAGCTTCTCAGTGACTTTGTGTAAAAATGTAGTCATTTTAGAAGTGTTTCTTTCCTTCCTGGTCTCCTTACTGTAAAGTTATTGTGTAATGGAAACTTTTCCTAGCATGCTTTTGGAGATGATCTGGCTCTTCATATCTGGTGGGGTTAGGCAGCTGTGGTCAGAGTGAGCACAGACTGCACAAAGTAAGGGCTGAGGGAGACCCCAGTAAGGCAATTAGTTCATCTTACTGCTCCAAGGCAAGATCAGTTACACATCTCTGTAGTTCCTGGTAAGATTTATGTAGGATAGGCTCCCAGCATGGAAAACCATTGCCATTGGGAAGCATTAAAAATGTTATCTTGTTTTTGGATAACTGTTTCTCCAAAATGCATTCTGTAGGAACTGATGTATATGCACCAGGAATCCATGACTGTGAGCAGGTCTGTGTAATGGATCCTATATATGTGACTGCTATGAAGGCTTTACTTTAAATACAGATGAGAAAACATGCTCAAGTAGTTCATGTTTGTTTTTTTTTCTGAATATATTTATTGAAGTACCCCTCTTTAATGTGTTAAATCCTTTTAATCTGTTTGAGAAATGTTCTATCAACTCACAAACTCCCTGAAAGTATAATCGCTTTTCATTCTTTTCTGCCTGTTTCCACTAATGTTTTGATCTTTCTTGTTTAGTTATAGCAACTATTGTATTTAAAACTACATTTGACTATTACCTTTCACCACATATTTAAGGACTTCACTGTATTTAAAAAAAAAAAATTGTTATAATCTGCATTTCCTTATGAAGTGGGAATAATTGGGGGGATTGGCAAGGCAGAATTCTGGGGCATCCGTCTCGGGCATGGGACTCAGTTGTGTACCAGCACTTGGAGGATGGTGGGGGCCAGAGAGGAACAGAACCAGTGTCAGAAGAACTAAAAAATGAACCGTATATTCTTGTCCACTCCTTCAAGTTGAGTGGGGCAGGCATGAACTCACCAGCTGTTTTCCCTTCAGATGGGCAATAACGGCATCAGCTGTTGGCAGAACCTCTGCACCATTAGATGTAGAATCATAAGTAAAGTTGAGTTGGAAGGGACCTCAAGAGGTACCCAGTCCAGTCTCTGGTTCAGAACAGGAATAACTTGCCATTACATCAGGTGGGTAAGGACCTTATTAAGAGCAAAGTTATAAAATAGGTGGATGTAGCCAAACATCATCTGCAAAAATAGTAATTTTTGGTAGGTCTGGACTTAAGCATAAATTCAGTGTAAGAACACAACTCTAGCATGTTTTGTATGACTTCTTGGGCATCCCAGTGGCAACGGGAGTGTCCAAGATTTTGAATATCAAATATTGGAAGACTCTAAATTTCACAGAAGGACTGTAGAAGACTTCAGGGTACCCTTGGGCAGTTGCCAAAGTTGGCTGGAAAAGTAATTTTGCTAAAACAGACATAATCCAAGGAGGATCTGTATCTGTCATTGGAGAATTTAAATGCAAACATAAAAAATTAGCTGGCAGTTGGTCGGAAAAAACCCATGTTGGTGTGATATTTTGGACTGGCCTTCCTCCAGCTGACTCTTGAACAGCTCTTCTTTGTACATTGACCATAAAGCTGGTGGAATGTTCCAAAGAAGGGAGCTGAACAAATACAGGTTAGTGGAATCAAGGAGACAGCAGTTTCAACATTGGCTCTAAGACAAATGAATTTCTGCACTGCTAGAAATGAATCTGTTCACAGCTTTTGCAGTTTCCCTGCAAAATGGAAATATCAACGGCATGACTGATAAACAAAAAAAGAAAACAAAACAATTCAGGAAAAAAAAGAAATTGTATCCAGGTATAATATTTCTATTGTTTTACTGCTATAATGCTCACATAACTTGTTTGGCATTAATCAGCTATGCATTTATATATCTACAGAAAAAATAATTGAATAATCTGCTGTCATTGCCTTTGCAAGCAATGTAAAAAAACATGTATAAAGAGACAGGTATTATATACAAGTAATACCTCTTGATAACTTGTTGAAAGGGTATTTCCTATTTGTAGGCCCTCTTTTAAGAAGGCTCTGCCTTTGGAAGCTTATTATTCTGGTCTCGGATGTAGATGGTAATCTCACTACAGTACCTGTGCTTCAGTAGCTGTTGATATGTTTGTTCTTAGCCTGCAGCAAGTGGTGCAGCTTGCCTTAATTCCTATTTTCTCTATGGAGTAGGTGAGGTTAAATTGTCTTTCATGTAACTAAGAACTCACTGCCTTCAGCTGATGCGTGATGTTATTATACCACAATGAAATTATTATCTATCTCAGCCCTTTGTGATCATCCCTGGGTTTGTGATGGATTATGGAGAAAAAGGAATTCTTGAGGACAGCTGAGGCTGGTCCCCTGTAAGTCTTGGAAGACTGAGGGCAAGACCTAGGAACAGATTCAATGGAACCATTGTGGAGTATGGCAATGCTTGCTTTTTCTTTCTTAAGAGAGTGATGACTTCTCTGTCATACTAACTGGCTCCTCCATTAATATTGCTGTGCCTTTCTACTACATTTTAAATTCATTTGGGCCTATGTTGTTGTTACCTCTATCTATATTCTTGTGACATTGGAATGGACTTGTGTTCACACCTCTTGAATCAAAAATTATACTCCCTACTCATGCATATTGCCAATGTTACAAACCAAGAGTACTTGTGGGGTGATACACATTGATGATTTAGCTGAACCTCTATTGTTTAGTATTTAAAATTAATACATGTGTTCCTGCTTTCATTTTTGTATTATTTACCAAGTGGTAAATTCAATTCTTCTAATTCCTTCCCAAGCTGAGACCTGGGTATCTAAATTCCATGCACATCTTAGAAACTGATGCAAACGGACCAATTTCTGACACTGACCAATTATTTATGTGACTAAAATCACTACATGCCTTCCTGCTTGGCTTGCAAAGCTCCTGGAGGCTTAACTTTGGACTAATACATTCTCAGACATGCTGTGTGTGGGAGTGATGGGTACCCTAAATGCCATTACAATCCACCTTTGACAGGGCAGCAACCTCGATTTTGTATAGACAGATTTAGGTTCTATTTAGACACATTCAGATATGAGGAAGAAATCCTTTACTATGAGGGTGGTGAGGTACTGGAACAGGTTGCCCAGAGAAGCTGTGGATGCCCCAGCCCTGGAAGTGTTCAAGGCCAGGTTGGATGGGACTTTGAGCAACCTGGTCTAGTGGAAGATGTCCCTGCCTATGGCAGGGGGGTTGGACTAGGTGACCTTTAAATGTCCCTTTCAACCCAAACCGTTTTATGATTCTATCATTCTTCTGAAGACAAGCCCAAGAAGTTAGTCATGGCCTTAAATACATCTAATTGAATAGATCCTGTTTACAGAGATACCAGTGCCTTCCTGTGTGGACAGTCTGATGGTCAAAGCACTACTTACAAGACAGAGACCTGGACTGCAGGTTGTTCTCAGTCTGCATCACCTGAACAGACTCATCCTACTTCCCAGGGTGCCCTACCTTTTGGGATGGGGGATATTCTGGATAAGAGGGAGAGATAACAGGCAAAGGAAAGATTCACTCTAGTCTAGCAATTAGAGTTGATGGGGGAGGCTGGTTGCTTGCTGCACTCTTTTTATATTTTGCTCAATACTTGTCTAATTTAAAGAGCGCAGAGGATCCAGGTAGGTGGGTGAGGAACTCCCTGCTCTGCCTCCTCCTCGGTTACAGTCAAGCTCTCTCTCGCCTATCCTGTTTCTGGGCTATGGTACTCCTGTCTCTGGCTACACACTGGCCCCTGTTCACCGCCGTCCCTCCTTCCCAACTGCCCTGGGCTTCAGTGCTTACTGTAGTCTCACAGCATGAGTTCAACTCCCATTGCGGAATCAAGCGTTTTCCTGGGATTTAAATGTTCAAAAATTGTCATAAATACTATAAATGCTGTTTTCTCTCTTAGGAGCCATAATGACCAGTCTTGTAACAACTGAAGAGTCCTGTAAGTGTGAAGCCATAGCTGCTCTGCAGGACTCGGTCACCTCACGCCTTGAAGCTCTGTCCACAAAACATATCCTTTTTCTTACATGATCTTCTGCATTCAACTCTTTACTGGTATTTTAGAGGTAGCTATTTTGATAAGCCAGAGAAGGAACATCTCTCAAAACAAAAAGTATTTTTATGGTGATTTTAGAAATGTTATGGAACAAAATCTTGGTTGTTGCAAATATTACTATGCTTTCACATTTCATTGAAGGGCTCTAGTACAAAGACACAGATAAAATGCATATGCCCCCATCCCCTAGATTATATATGCTATGTCGAACATCAAGCACTGCTCTATTCATAATTATTCCAGATGACTTCTACTGTTATAGCAAATGCTCAGTTTTGAGCCCTCCTATTATGTCCCAAACTTTTCAAGACGACTTCACAGGCAGTGTGACAACAGTCCCACCAGCTCCGGTATTCCTCTGCACCTCACCTCTGCAGGCAGGCACTGTCCCAAGCAATTTTCATGCACCTTCTTCTTTTCTGTGAAAATGTGCTAGCCTATTAATGTCCAGCTGCTGGGATATATGAGAATGGGAGAGCTGTGAGGCAGGGTGCTGAGGCTGGAGGCACTGGGCAAGCCTTGGGTCCATGGGACATCCGAGGTGCAGGCTGGCGGGTGCTAGCTGGAATTTGGCAGCTTCATTTGCTGCAGCGCAGCGCCTGTGGCAGTGAAGAGGAATGTGGTTAGCCTCCAGATTAGACATTTCACAAACATGTGGGAGAGAAAAAAACAACAAAAAAAGAGAAAGTGGTGAACTCTGTGGTACCACAACAAACCTGAATGCTGGAATAAATGCCCTCAGATGGCATCGCAGGAACTAATAACTGGAAGTTAAAGTTGGGCAAGCTGTGATTCAACACAAGGCACAATTTTTAGAAGTGAGAGTGGTTGATCACTGTGACAATTTACCAAGATTTTCATCACTGGAAATTTTTAAGACTGCATGTTTTTTTCTGTAAATGGTGCTCTTGTTTAAATAGGAATTGATTTAGAGGAGCACTACATCTGTGGTTGTCAGCCTGATCCCAGGGGCTTCAAAATCAAGGAAGCGTGTGGTATTTAGGATTAATCAAAGAAAGAGAGCAAAGCAGGACACTAGTAAGTTTTATACGTTAACTCATCATTTATACAGATAAATGAAATTTGCACTTCACCAAAGTTTCTGAAAGCCAAATGAAAACTTCTGCCAAGGACACAAAACTTTCCCAGTTCTTGAATAAATTCAAAGTTATTTTTATAAGGTCTATTTGCAAATCCCTCTTCTTGCAGTGTGCCTGGAGTTCAGTTTATCTGCCTCGGAAAGGTGAAGAGAAGACTCTGATTTTCCTTGGATTATAATATATAATTCCAGAGAATCTAAGTAGTTAAAACTGAACACCAAGATAATTAAACCTGTAATGTCATCTCAATAGTAGCACACCCTTCAGAGAACAATCTTTGTACTTGAAAGACCTAATGTTAAGCAAGAAAATGTGGTGGTTTCAAGTTAGGAGTATACTTTATTACAAAGAACTGAGGCTTTCTTTCAAAGTTATTCTTTGGTGTGCAATTTGTATCCCCAGCATCCTTTCAAAACAACCTGGAAAAAGCAGCGGACACAATCACCTGCTGCTCCTCAGCCCTGAGTGTCACTTGGTCCAACTCCTTCTAAGAAATTAGCGTTGTTGAGATCATTTGGGAAGTTGCAAGACTTTGACAGATCTCTCAAATGTTTTGAAATCTCTGGTTCAAGCAGGTACTGACCTCATTTAGAAAACAGATTGTTTGTTGAAAGTGCAGCAATGAGAAAGATTATAAACAAACCAACCCTTATAACCATTTATTATACTGTCCTTAACAACTGACCACTAGATGAAGTGTCTGAGAAGCTGCAGGCATATCAGAGCAGACAGCTGGTTGTCTGAGCTATCATTCTACTTAATTCTAAAATAATCTTTCAGAAACAATCCTTTTTATTGTGTTCAGCAAGCTTTATTTTGTTGCACAGCTTACAAAACAGCAGTTGGTTTGTTATTATTGACAAATGTCAGGAAGACTTCAGGAAGACAACAGTCCTGAAAATACAGTGACCCCAAGGATCTTCATGTAGAGTCATTTAATAACCAAACGCTACCTATACCTGCTGTGCTTCACTTTGTACTACAAGTAGTACAGCAGGTACTACTTTTCTGCAGTAACCGCATTTTTATTCTCCTATTTAAAAGTAAATACAGAAAAAAATAATGGATACAGTATATCACATTATATAAAACTGTAAAATGGCAAGGCATAGTGAAAAATGTGCCTGTGTCTTCTGTCTATTAAATGGGAAAGTAAGTTGGGGTCTTGTAACTTATTTTAATAAAATAAAGTATGATATGCACAGTGATGTTCGAAGTTTTTTTGTATACAACTTAAAGGATGTGTGTTATGAAATAAAGGGTTTAACAAAATCAGGGAAACAAAACATCAAAGATAAAGGAGATGTAAATGGAAGAAATTCACAGAATTAAACAGAATACTATCCCCAAGTCACATAGTCGGAAAAGGAACGATTTGATTTGAAAATCTACAAGTCCTTGTTAATATAGATAAAATGTTTAATAGTAATTTCAAGTATTAATAATGTTGTTTAACACTCAGAAAGATTAAAGACATCCTCCAATTTAAGTTTTTTATCCAGCAAGATTTACTTATGTTATTAGTCAGTCATTCCTGTTGTCATACCATGGACTTTACTGAGACTACTTGTGTCAATTGGGCTTGTAGGATAAAACACACAAGGTAACAATTAAAAAATTTAACTGTTAAAGGAGTCCATTTGTTTTGCACACTTGGCATTTATAATCATCCAAATGCTTTAGAAACTATATTTAAATATATTAGGAGTCAAAACTATGAAATTTTTTTTTTAGACTTGAAAAATCCAGCATATTTTGTAGAGCTTTGCAATATAATTACACAAAATATTGTATCACTAGCTGGTATGTCAAGGACATTTTATAAGGACATCTGTGCTTGCTTCATACCCTGCACATAATACATAGAAACAATTGCAAGGAAAATTGGTGGGCAGAAGTTCAGTTATCATGTTCACTGCACATGTGAGTGAGACTTTAGGTATGGCTATACAGGCATGTTAAGTTAGAATATAATACTAAATAGCACAGGTTAACATGGGACACAGTTTCAGCAAGGGCTAAAAATGAGACTAGAATCTCTCCAAGGCTGCTGGATTGGTCTGTGGTTGGTATTTTGTGATGTTTCCCCCATGATATTAATTTGCTGTAGTTCAATTAAAGTTAGCATGGGACAACCTAGCTCTGCTATATTTGCTTCCTCAAAGTGCTGTGTATGCATATTTTTTCTGTAAGTCATGAAGTTTTGTATCCAGCACTTCGTCTACTTTCATGTCCTCTGCTTAAACATGGGTATTATACAAGGATTTATAGGGCCAGAAGTATGCCTTTGCCTCCGTAATTGGTAACAATAAACAAGTTGTAAATCTAATGCAAGATTTTTCAACTTCTTGGCAACTGGGTGTGGATGACATCAGTCCCATTTACACTAAGGCTAGTCGTCAGACGAGATGTATAATTGTATATGATAGTGGAAAATTGTCCTGGGGGCCAGATGTGTCTTGCAAGCGGTCAGCTGGGCAGGCTTTGTTTCATGCATTAGTATTCATAACTCCATTTTATGTTACAAATGGTAGTATTTACATTCAATTCCTCGGAGCAATTATCTTGTCTCACTTTGTGTTTGTGAGCACCAGGTAAAATTCCAAGGTGAAATAAGCAGTTTCTTTAAAATAGGACATATCAGCATGTCCTATTGACTGAACATTCATATTTTAAATATAGATGTACTTGTTGATATGGAAAGAGTAATTATACTGTTTTAATTATTGGGACAGTAGAACTTTAACGCAGAGAACTGTTATGAAAAGAACTAAATTTGATCTTTTTGATGGTATTTTAAAAATATTTTTATTCTGCATAGAATAGAATATTATATTTCAGTTGGAAGGGACCTACAGCGATCACCTAGTCCAACTGCCTGACCACAGGCATTTTTTAAATTACCTTTAGCTATCTTATTTGACTCTAAAATGCTTACAGGGGTTCAGCCAGCTTTGCTTTGTAGTTCTGTCTTACATATGTGCTTCTAATTTGGCATCAGTCAAAAAGCTGGATGCCCAGTGCTCCTTACTGTTGCACGTTCAGGTAACTTCAATAAAATGATGTGACGATAACCTGTGGCTGGTTCTGTTCCTCTACATTTCCAGATAGCCTCTCTGAGAAGAGGAGAACGACACTAAACTTGACAAGTTTGAGAACCTGGCTTCATCATGATCCTCCTTTGACATCGAACAAATTGCTTACACTTCAGCGTTTGTGTTGTGGATAATTGCACTGTGGAGTGCTTAGCTGCTATGAAAGTGAGGGGGATGCCCTGGGAGACATGGCATGTCTGTTCTTCCCATGTCAAGCAGGAGAACTTTCAGAGCAGGATGCAGAAGACACAGGACACACCACCTTCTGTACCTCTCCCATGTTCCCCTTTTTCTGTCAATCAGCTACAAAACAGCTTCATTATGGAAAATATTTTGTAGTTGGGTCCAACCTAGCTTGCAGTGAGTGCTGCAGAGCCAGACTGCTCCTGAAACCCCCTGCACCCCTCGTGTGGGCACAAATCCAGGCCTGATCTTTACCCCGCGCCCTCTGCACTGCTCAGTATCCAAGAGCTTTCTAACAGTAGCTGTGGGGCTTGCTTACCCTCTCTAACCCACTGAATCAAGGCATTATCCATCTGTGCGTGGGAGTAACTGGCTGGCCAAACCCGGCTGTGGGTGCAGACAGCACCTTCTGAGGGAGTGGGACGAGCGTCCCACGGCCGCAGGCTCAGCCACGGCCACCAGTTACTTCAGTTAACAGGAGCGCTTGGGGCAGCTCTGAGGTTGGGGTAACTCTGGGGATGTATTGATGTAAGCAATACAAAAAACACTGTGTGCAAACAATTTGGGATTCGCAAGGTTTTGGATTTTCCTTCATGTAAAAGTAGAGAGACCTTTATTAATGAATCACCAGTGCTTTCTACCCTAGTTGAGTACGACCGTCAATCGCTGTGCGGGGGGGGGGGGG
>NW_009593405.1:14209-14439 GCF_000690535.1 Cariama cristata
CGCGCACGGGCCCGGGCAGGCTTGTGCGGAAGCCACGACGATACGTAATGACTGACGGCCCCTCTGGGGGCGCGGCCAGAGCTTGGCTCCGCCCTAAAGGGGCGGGAGCGCTCGTGCGTGGCACCAGGGGGCGGGCGGCAGGCCATTAATGGTGTCTCTCTTCTCCCCGCCCCGGAACTAGAATAGCGCGCGCCTGGAACAGACTTCCGGCGGCGGTTGCCAGGGTGACG
>NW_009593405.1:14615-28574 GCF_000690535.1 Cariama cristata
CTCTCGCCTCTACCCGGGAGCCCCCGGGAACTGCGCGCGCGGAGGCCTCGAGGCGCTGAGGGGGCCCCTCGGGGCTCCCTCCCGCTGCCTGCGGCTCTGCTGGCGCTGGTAGTGCGGCTATGGGCTTGGTCCCTGCCCGGAGTGCTGTCCTGCTGTGTCCTGCCAGCTGCCTCTCGGCCTGGGTTTGGGGTTTCTTTGGTCTTCAGCTGTCTCCTCAGCATTTGCTCCCCAGGAGAGTTTGGACGTGGCTCTTCAGTTGGAGCTCGTGGCAAAGCCCTGTGCACTGCGTGATCCCTCTCACCTGTTTTGTTGCTCATGGCACCTTCTCTGCACACCTTTGAAGATGTCCTGTTATTATTTACTGCATGTGTTAGACAGTCCCTTTTCTCATTTGTTGTGTTGCACAGTTTCACTAGTGCTTGTAATTCCAATTGTCTTCTGTCTCTTTTTGCATGTACTGATCTGTTGATAGAAGTTTTTCTTGTGTGCTGTCATAGGTATCTTTGAGGTATTCAGATAGAGTATTTTAAAATCAAACATGACTCTTACAACTATGTAGAGATATAAGATATTTCTTTTTCAGATTGCAATTCCTGGTAATGTTCGATTAAGATGTATTTCCTGGAATAAGGATCAAGGTTTCATAGCCTGTGGTGGAGAGGATGGATTACTGAAAGTTTTAAAATTAGAAACACAGACGGGTAAATGAGTTGCTTTTGTTTTTGTGTTTTTTTTTTAAAGAACAAAATCCATCACGCTTCAGAAAGCATAACTCCTTCCACAAGTTACTTGACAATATTGCATATATTTTAAGTCTGTACATAGATAGTAATGTATTTGCATAAACATCACATGTCCTGTCACTTTCTTTTGAACACTGTTTTCCTCCAGCTTGTCTTACATGGCACACATGTAATTTGTCTACCTGTTATATCTGCTGATGTTTTCTTCAGTGCTTCTTCTTTTTCAGGGCGTATGTTTCATTCTTGTTCTTTTTGTATACACTTCCAGTTTAGTTTGGAACTTATTTCGTTATTTCTTGATTTTGTTTGAATGTTCTCTGCCATCTTCATTATTTTAGGCAGAAAGCTGTGTATTTTTTCTTTAATAAATACGTTCCAAGAAAAGTAAAATCTAATATATTTTTGATTTCTTTTAAACCTTTTTCTGAGTGTAACAAAATGTGATAGCCATAGTTCTTATTGTGGGGGCTTTTTGTTCGTTTTGTTGGTTTTTTTCCTGAAAAACTGCTTAGACTATAAAGGGTATAAGAATTTGGATGACAAATGTGAATAGCAAACACATTGAACTGAGGGGTGGAAAATTCATCCAGCAGTTAGCATTTACATACTTTTAGGTGAATAATTTTATCTATGTAAATAGTAATTAGAGCAGCAGTATTGATAAAGCACACATATTACTATGTCTCTATTAGGTTTATTTTATAGCTATTTTTGTTATTTTTAGATGAAGCAAAAATAAAGGGACTTGCAGCTCCTAGCAATCTTTCTGTGAATCAAACTCTTGAAGGTCATAGTGGTAAGTGTCTTTGGGCATTTAATATACTTTTGATTAGCATAAAAAAATACAAGATTTTGTGAAGTTGATAAGGTAATTTTGCTAGAACTTCTTATTATAAGCCTGAAATAAAGATTATAGGTATTCAGCTCGAGTATGTAACAACTTGGCTGCCATCTATTTTTACCAAGTTATCTGATGAAAGACCTACAGTCAATCTTTCACGATCTATGAGTGAATTACTGGGTTGAGAATCAAACTGATCTAGCCTTACCTCAGTTCTCCTGGCTGATACTGTATGTGTGATGCAGAATGCATGCTGCACAAACCAAGCTCTGCTCTGCCTGTTACAAATTAGAGTTTGCTTATGGATTTTGCAAGGTTAAGTCTGTGAACTTTGACATTACAGCCTAACTTGTGTTTTGTATTACCTCAGGCTCTGCTTTTTCCAAATTATTTGGGCCCCGTTCATTATCCTGGGAAGGAAATATTGATTTCTATTTAAGTGGATGATGCTATTGTATGTGTTATATTACAGAGGAATTTTTTTTTTTTTTTCATTTGTGCAGTGCTACTGATATAGTACTACTTATCTCTGACTTCAGCGTGGTTAATATGGAAGTGCTACTCAGTTGCATGGGACTGGAATATATTTTTTGGTATTTACATAAAAGATCACGATACATTTGCTTGCATACATTTGTTCGCATACTGCCTTGGTAGATGACAGATAAAAATGCTTTATAGCAGAAGAGAAAAGCTAAACTGATGGGGAGTTGATGCTGGAATTGCTGAGTTAAAGAAACAATGATGTTCTACTGTGGTTTAAAGAAAAAAGAGAACAATCTTTTATTACACTGTATATATACAAGTTTTAAACTGGTTTGATAGACTAAAATCAGAAATGCGACAAAAAGCCGCCTTAAGCATTTTTTCTAATGGCACATATGTGGATAAGCCTGTGGGTTTTATGTTTTTTTTTCTTTTTTTTTAAACTACTTTCTATGAGATTTGCTTATATATTACAGTAGCTTTACATTTTCTTCTGAAGAAATCGAAGTTAGCTCAGTAAACCTGATCTCTGTCTTAAATATATCTTCATTTTCCTTTTATTGACAAGTTACAGAATGTGTACGTATGTAGACTGCAGTACAGTATACAGACAAAGTTTAGAGAGGTTAGAAAATAGCATAGAGAAGGCTAGTGTGTGAAAGTGAAAATTGAATGCAGGGAAATTAAACAGGGAGGAATTAAACTCTCACATGAGAAATGTCGAATGGTCATCATCCGTGGACAATAGGGTATGAAGAGAATGCTAAAATCCTCACATTATTTGAAAAAATGGTCTTTTTATGAGGATTTGCAGTTGAGACCTGCCAACAGTCAGGTTATTTTAGCGGCCTGGTTAAATATGATTGAAAAATTTAATTGTGAGGAATTGATTTAGTGGGTATTTTGAATGGATGTCTTCAATTCTGAAATACGGTTACCTTCAAAAATCCCCAACATTCAGGTTATATTTGATTGCATCTGTTGATAAAGTTTGTGACTAAAATGCTGAAAAATGGGAATGATACAGAGGAAATGGATGACTAGCTGACTAGGGTGAGGTGCTTAAAAGTGGCCAAGTTCATGTTCAGCGTTGAACTGATGAAATAAGATGCTGCTTAGAAATGGTTTGAAGATGTTTCAAGTCAAATATTTATGAGTAGGATCTCATATGAAACTTGAGGATCTGAAGGAATTGTGTCTAGAGTGTTCTTGGTAATCGTGAGGGAGACTTTGTTTTAAAAGTGCAGCACTACTGAGGATCAAACTACTAAGAGGGAAGAAAAAACAAAACTTCTTATGACAGTAAAGTTTTGTCAGCTTCCCGGACTAACATGTTAGAGGTAGTCAGAAACTGCAAAATTATGATTTGAGTTTTGCATACTGAAGCAATATTCTGAGCAGAATTTGGAGAGGATGTTACTCAAGTGGGTGAATACAGAAGCAAAAGGAGACATTCAGCAGAATTTTGAAAGAGGAGTGATACAGAAGGAATGCCTAAAACTAAATCAAAGTCAGCAGTGCAAATTTCTGAAAAGCTCCAGGTCGATCAAGTTTGGATGTGTTTTTTATTAACTTACTTAAATGGTGTAAATAAACTTGTATCATTTTCTAGGTTCTGTGCAAGTGGTGACATGGAATGAACAATATCAAAAACTGACTACCAGTGATCAAAATGGACTCATCATTGTGTGGATGCTATACAAAGGTATTCTACAGGATAAGTTTGAGATGGGATAATATTTCATGTTGTGAGAAATATTTTTTTCTTTTTTCCCCAGCAATTTTTACAATTCTTTTTCAGTTTTCTTGTTTTGCAGACTGTAAAGCTCAAAATAGACTTAAAACAATTTCCAAGTTTTTATTGTAATACTTGTGACTTTATATGTCTACATTTTTCATAGTGTAAAGGCATTTGTCCTGGAGAGCTACGTTAGGAGAGTATATCAGTTCTTAGCCATATGCTTGGTAAACTGCTCTAAATTTCCTATTTTATTATCTCTCTTACTTTATTCCCTTGCAGGAAAATACTATATTGAACAAAAAAAATGAAGCGGTGTTTCTTTGTGAAGGTTCTGGTCTGAGTATCATTGTAATATTTAAATAGTTCTGCAAAGTGCAACAAGCGCAAACATATTGGTAGGACTACAAGAACTTAGCAACCCTGCTTAGAACATCAATTAAATACTTTCATAAAAACAATCTTTAGAAATGTTTAATTAAGGCAGTGAACCAATATGACTAACCAGTGTATTGCTGTAATTGGCTTTTATTGTTCTTGACCTTTTCACATATATAGGTACTTCTTTGGTACACTTAAATTCATTTGAAAGCCAGCAAACCTCTCAGTCAAATTAACCACTTTCCAACACATGTGGGAAAGAAAATAAAGGCTTTTCTTTTCCTCTTGGGGATTTTTGTTTAATGAAAAATGGAAACAAATGAAATCTCAGCTCAGCTTCTCATTTCAGGAATAAAAAAATACCACTTGATTAGGCTTTCTGCCTGATATGTGGTGGCTACTGTCACATAAATCATCTCTTAGTTTTGGAAAAGAACCAGTAAATTACTTAATACATATTCCTATCAAAGACAGCTGTTCCCTCTGTTACCTAGTGTATTCTTGTCAGTTCTGAAATTACGTTAAGCACAGATCTCTTCCTGTAGGGCCCTTCTTGGTCTTTGACTCCCCTCTCCTATTTCTCATTTGTTAGCTTCATTTTGGAAACAAGTAGCTCACATCTGAACACTGGGTTTCACAATAATTATGTCTCTGTAGTCTGGGGGACACCATAGTGTAGTCTTGCTAGAGTTTTACTTGAAAGGGCAGAAAAACTTTGTTTTTAATTCCTTTCCAAAACTTACTGCTTTTTTTACTCTGAATTCAGTGATTAGTGTGTACCCTGAATCCACTAGAGGATTATCAGATCAGAAGTATAACTTGGTTTTTCATTCACTACTAATAGGTGCTTGGTATGAAGAGATGATTAACAATAGAAATAAATCTGTTGTTCGAAGTATGAGCTGGAATGCTGATGGACAAAAGATTTGTATTGTGTATGAAGATGGAGCTGTGATTGTTGGATCAGTGGATGGTAAAATTTAAGCTCTACTAATTGTTGTGGTATTACATAGCTTTTGTTTTCAATATTAAGTACATAGTGGCTCTGTTTCTCTAGCTAAATACAATTAATAGTTACTTTCTAATTGTTGCTTTGACTTTCTTTAGCTGTTTTAGTTTTTACGTTGGTAACTTGCATCCTATTTTTAATTTTGTGGTATGTTTATTAACTACTATCAATGTTCTGTTACAGGCAATCGCATTTGGGGAAAAGACTTGAAAGGTACCCACCTGTGTCACGTGGCCTGGTCCTCCGATAGCAAAGTTTTACTCTTTGGAATGGCAAATGGAGAGATTCACATTTATGACAATCAGGGAAATTTTATTGTAAGTTCATGGTGGAATGATAAAAGTATTAACCTTAGCCATAAAATCTTACTTCCTCTTAATTTATTTCATGTTTGGTTGTTCAGTTGGTGAACTTCATAGTTGGTCAACTTCAGTACCGAGAACTGGACAAGGTCTTGTGCACAAAGTTTTTATTCAAGATTTATGCAGCTGCAGCTTTTTAGTATAAGTATTTCTTTCTTGGTAGCTAAATGAATGTCATGTCAATTAATGCCTTCTTGCCTTGTAATAGTTATCAAAAAATATAAAAATAGGTATGGTGATTAATTAAATTACTCATGTTAGAAGTACTAGTGTGCTTTTAGAATAAAGCACTAGTTTATTTTCCTCTTGCTCCTGTTGTTCTTTATTACATAAGGAACGTTACATACTTCAGAGAAAATCTGGTAGTAAGTAGAAAAATGAAAGGAAGTAACTATAATATTGCTGCATTCCTACAACTTTGGCTTGCTTATTTATTTTTATCTACTTATTTGGAATATTGGAATGCAACTATGACAAAATACCAAACAGAAGTAAAACACTGACTTTGAAGTGAATAATGTATTTGGAACTATGTTCTTGACTTTTAATTGTCTATTATGGCAAATTTTCTCCTTTATTTTTGCCATTCTTCTCTTTTTTCTTTTTGCCCCATTCCTTTTTCCTTTCTATCTGCTACCCTTCCCATTTTCTTTTCTTTAACCCCCCACTGTATCTTTCTTTCCACTGTGTGAGTCATGGTGTTTCTAGCATGTACTGTAAATTACTGAAATTCTTTAAATAAGCTTTTGTTGCTCCCCCTGCCCCCACTCCCCCCATCAACAATCTACATGGTTGTATGTGTTCTCCCTCCGCAGCTGTCCGCCTCACCGCCCCTTACCTGGTAGCCCTCCTCGAAGTGATGCAGATGCACTCTTACCTTTCAGAAGAAGCCCTTACCTGTGTTACCAGATGTACAGGGCTAATTATTACAAAAGTAAACTTATCTTAATTGGTGTTCTAGTTTGGACACTTTTTTCCAATTATTTTAAAATATTATTCAAGAGGCTTTTATCAAGAAAAAGCTGACTAAAAGTTTCTTTTTTACAAAAATCTTGTGGATAGGAATGGTTTGAAATTATTTTTAGTTTTTGCAAATTTCCAGTGGGGTTCCTTTTGTGTATGCTCGTGTATGTGTGTGGTGGGGTGGGTTTGTCTGTTTTCTGTATCTTTGAGTTACTTTTCAAAGAATGAAAATGCCAACATTAAAGTACTTCTTTGTAGTTAAAATATATGTTTTCATATGTCTGATCTGGCTTTGAATAAGGAAGTTTTTCAAACTCTTAAAATTTTGAGAATGTGAAAATTTTTCTTGGGACAGGGAAAAAATTTTGCATAGAGATCTGGTCTTTTGCAAGGTATCAGCAGAGATGAATTGTTTTTCTAAGTACCATGTTGTATATGACTAAATAATTAACCATTCTTGTCTAGGTGAAAATGAAACTGAGTTGTCTGGTGAACTTAACTGGAGCATTCAGTATTGCTGGCATACACTGGTATCATGGTATGGAAGGCTACATTGAACCAGATTGTCCTTGTCTTGCTGTCTGTTATGACAATGGAAGATGCCAGATAATGAGAGATGAGAATGACCACAGTAGGTACAAAATCCGGGGTGATAATTATTGAACGAGTCTTGACCCAAAATGTCTACTTGTGTTTTATATTCCTAATGTTTCCTTCTTAAAAACTAGATCCTGTTTTGATTGACACTGGTATGAACATAGTATGTATTCAGTGGAACCACTGTGGAAGTGTATTGGCAGTGGCAGGCTCCCTAAAAGCAACTTCTCAAGATAAAGATATAAACATTGTGCAGTTCTATACTCCATTTGGTGAGGTAAAAATATTTAATATACTTACATAAATTAAGTGGTTTTTTTAATCTTAGTATGTTTTGTCTATGTGGTCATTACTGGTGGAATTTGGATGCCAAAATGTAGGTGTTTATAGTGTGTTTAACGTGCTCTAAAGTATCTAGGATATCCACCTGGATCTGGAAAGACGACACAGGAGCAGGTACCCTTTTAGAAAGAGCAAGTTAGTGGCCAGCATGAAACTCCAAATGCATCTCATAAAACACTAAAGGATGGGATATATATAGTGTCTAGCTTTGAACACTTAACTGTGACACCTGAGTTCAGACTATAGTCAACAAGCAATTTGGAACACTTAAGCAGCAGTTGAGATGCTAATTTAACATCTGTGTATCAAATCTGGAAGTACTTGTCTTTCTCCACTGGCTGTGTAAGAGACCTAGTCATCTCTAGATCAGGAGTTTAAAATACAGCAGTGAATGCTCCCCTCTATTTTTATGGAATCAGTAAAACTGAGAAAACGGTATCTGGTATCAGTAAAAGCAATGGCTCAGAAACCTCAGAAAAGGTAAACTGTGTCTAATCTTCATTTGTCTCTTGGGGATATTGTTTTTTAAATGTTTTTTGTACTTCCTGTCTTTTTTTTAATATGTTAAATGTCCAACAGTTGAGAGGCAACTTCCTTATCTATTTTTGTTCATGGTGCTACCCTTGCCTTGCAAGGTAATTTCAGGTAATTCACTTTCCTTCCTAGTAATATATCTGGAAATCAGTAAGTTAGTGTTACCTATCAGGGTGTGAGGAATTTTGTCCCTTGGACAGAGGAAGTAGTGGTCAGCTCTGAGAGTAACTGTGGCAAGGATAGAGCTGTGAGCTATGCTGTGAAAACAGTTAAGATACAATGTCATCTGTAGGGTTTCCTTAGTTGAAAGTACTAGCTGGAACAAAAGGTTTTGGAAATAATGTTATGTCTCTGGTTGCTGATGTCCCTCAGATTAACTGAAACAGGTGTTCCAGATTCTGTATTTAGTGTTTAGAAGTAAATTCTTTAGATTTTAGAATTGCTTTGTGCTAGTTCTGATATTCAGGTACAGACTTAACTTTTTGCAAGATAGTATCTTCTGTGAATAATGTGTGACCAGTATTTGGACTTGGTATTTGCATCTGATCAAAGGTGTGGAATAGGTACTAAATTGTGTAAATTCATTGATAACAGTTTATTTAGGCATGAATTTATGCCCTCAAAAGGAAAGTTAGGTCTAAGCATAACTATCAGTGTTCTGCTCAGTAAAATGTATTTTTTTAAGCCTAAGATTATGCAAAATCTTCAGTAAATAGTAGATTAATCTATCCTTTATTACATACATCTATATAATTTGCAAACAAAAAGCTTCCCACAAACAAGTGCTCTGTGGGACTAAGGTTATAGTTTTTGAAAACATTTTTTCCAATTGTTTCTTTCATTCAACTTCAAATTCTACAGCAAAGTAAGTATTTTAAAAAAAGATGGAAAGTGTATTTCTTCCCTAGCTCTTAAATTGTAAATGGACATCTAACTGCCTGCCTTATACTTTTTTTGAAAGGGAATAGAGAAGAGGAAAGTGTCCGTTGCCTCACTGCAAATTGTGTACCTATGCAGCTAATTCATTGTATGCTCTTAACATAGATTAGCTATATGTTTTTATTTGTTTAGACGATCAGCTGTAGTTAAGGGTGTTGTACATCAACTGGCTAATACACTTCCAGCATAAATGAAACTTCTGAGGTATGTCAGGTATCAGTACTATTGTGTTTATTTTAGTAGTGACTGAAATTATAAAGGTGAGTCAAATTACCAATCAAAGGAAAAAATATTTATACTGTCACTTGTTCTGTTCTATAAATCTATTATTTATTTTTGTAAGTTTGAACTATCACTGAGTCCTGTTTTTTTTTCTTCTTCTCTGGCAAAAGAACACTTTATGGTAATGCATGTTAAATATCTCCCTCTTTGTTTGTACTGTAATTTAAGAGTCATTATGGGGTACTGTAAAGAACATCTCTGTTTGGTTTTCATTAACTATCAAAACTGTTGTTTATGTATTTTAGAGTGGTTTTTCTATGATAAATTCAGAATCTTTTTCTTTCCTTGTTTTAAACAAGCATTTACGCACACTGAAAGTTCCTGGCAAACAGTTATCTGCCTTGTCTTGGGAGGGAAGTGGACTGAAAATTGCACTAGCTGTAGATTCTTACATATATTTTGCAAACATTCGTCCAGATTACAAGGTATGTAGTAATGTGGCAATTATCAGGAAACTTTATTAATCAGTTATTTATTCTCTTTCTGAATGGCTAGAAAAAGTAGCTTTCTCTAATGTATAAATCAATGTTTAACTTATGATTACTGCTTGATCAACACTACTGACTTGAAGTTTTAGTAGAATGTGTCTGTCTGTCTTGGTGATGCAATAACTTAGCCATTGCTTTTATAAAGAATTTGTAATTTTTATTTTCATAATAAAGAAATGTATGCTTTGATAATATTAACAGAATTTGGCATGATTCTAAATTTGGTAGTAATTGAGGCTGTCACATAGGTAAGACTCCAGTGTTTTCATTGCTGTTTGGTTAAACTGAGTGGGCTAAGTGATAAAATGGGAATTGTTTGAGCCTGCCTTTTACTGTCATTTTTTTGGTGATGAATTATTAGTTTGAACCAGGAGAGTTGTGTAGAAACCTAAACAGTAGAAATGAATGCAATCTAATAGGTGTACTTCCTACTTCTATTTCAATTACCAATATACTTTTTACAAGTGTGTATTCATCTAATTCTGAATAATGTGTTTTTATCTTGTCTACCATGTGGGGTTTTTTGGTTGTGTTTTGTGTGTTTTTTTTTTTTTTAAAGGACTTAGGACTATTTCACTTAAATTTACTGTTTAACAAAAAAAATAGTGATGTTCTTTAATCATCAGTATGTAACCACTGTGATTAAAGAGAGAGTGAGTGTAATGTGAGGAACATACTGCAGCTATATATCAACACTTGGTTGTCAAAAATTATTGGTCAGGGAGTTATAAACACAAATCTGCTAGGAAGCAATCTCAAATAGTTTGTTGTAAATCTGCTGGAAAATACTTTGGAAACTTGAGCTGGAAATTACTCTTGCAGGAAATGCTACCTAATGTTTATTCTGGGAAATGTGTAACAGCTGGAACACAGGCCTATTGCTTTTTCTTAAACTCATCAGTATCTATGAGACCATGTGTATTTCAAGATCTGGCACAGTTTGCAAATGAATAATAGTTTGAAACCTTAGTTTTAGAAACTGCATGTGTAAACTCCCCTTTTTTTTTTTCTCCTTTTGCATTTTTAAAGTGGAAAAAGATGTGCTCAAATTAATTTATTTCTACAGCAAATAAACTCTTAACCTGTTGGTAGTATACTTGGTTTCAATGCTAAATATTTTTATAGTGAATGATATGTGTCGTTCCTCAATACATAATACACGTTACTACTGCTATCTTCTTTCTGATTGTATCAGTAACTCCCTTTTAGGAACTAGATATTTTAAAAGGTGACAGTCATTAAGTGGTAATGATTCAAAGATGTCACTAATTTAGGCTGGATTGGAATTAATGATCTGGAGATGAAGTGTTAGTATCACATTACCAATGTACTAAATAATTAGGTTTCCTGTATTTTTCAAGTATTACCATAACAAGAGAAAGGGGTTTCTAAATTAATATGACAGTAAAAACTATGAATTGGGCTGATCTTTTTTTAAACTATTCATAGTTTACATGGTATCTTTTTGGAGTTGTCATACTAATTTAGAGTCTATAGCTCTAGTTACATTTCTTCTGGTGTACTTACCTTGTTCAAATCTGTGTTGGATTTCACTTTATATCCTCATCATTCTGGGGTCCTTTGCCACTTCTTGAAATCGGTTTTAGATTTGACAAACATGATTTACAGTTGACTGACTTGTTACCTTATAACTTACTCCTTGCATATAAATTTTGAACACTCAGAATAGTATAAGTTTCAGTTTGCATCCCTGGGAAGGATCCTGTGGGTAGTTCTCTCAGTTGTCAAAAACTACCTTTATTCCAATCCTTTTATTTTTCTTCCTGTATCCAGTTGCGTCATCTTCATTCACATGCCTGTTGCTTCTCTGAAAGATAATAAATAATAATAAACAAATGAGGTACAACTTCCAGGGCTAAAAACTTGATGACTGTCCAGTATGTTATATTTATCCTTGTCCATCTAATTCAATTTTTCTTTTTAATATCTGCCCACTCCTGTTCCTCTGGCTATACTCCACAGCATTGTGTTTGAATTCCCATAGAACTCTACTTGAGTGAAAAACTTTGAGCTCTGACAATTTATTACCATTCAGTTTATAAATCTATTCTAAAAGTTCTTTTGCTGATACTTTAGCTTATCATCTTGGTTTCATTCCCTGTAGACTGTGGGAACCCTTCTGGCCAGCTCTCTAACGAGCTTTCTCCTCTCTCTCTAGTAAATGCTGATGCAGATAATTCTATTAGTTTTTTTACAATTACATCATCATCCTTAAGTGGTTTGCTTTATATCTCGTTTGTTGTGAGCTTCGCCTCCTTTCTAAGATATTTTCCGATTCTGCTGTGTTAGAAAGTGTTTTCGTTATTAATTTCTATAATTTAAATCAGTTGAATGCAATAAAATACATCTTCATGCTTTTTATGATTTGGAGATGCTATTTCTTCTTTTGCCTTTTTGCCCTTTCTCCTACTTGTTACATGAATAATTATATTCTTCTGGGGGGAAGGGAGGGTTTTTCTCATGTTACTAATATGGAAGAGGTGATGTGAGTTATTATAGTGCTCTAATATAATTCCTTATTTTTGTCTGCTTCAGGAATTGAGGTTTTTATTGTATTTCCCTTGGGAAATGAACTTTGAGTTTCCAAATCATTAGTCATAGATCAAGCATTTTCATGGCAAAAACGACCATCACAGGGGGTATTTCTATATAGCCACTGAACAAGGAAGAAACAAGGGGAAATGAGATCTTGTCATATTTTGAAGGTTGATTCTACAATTCTGGTTGCAGTAGGTTATTTGTGTGATAGGAAGGCTTCTTTTGCCAGTTTAATATTATGCAAGTAACTTATTAGTGGAACTCTGTTCACATACTTTTAATAAATCAGCTCATCACTTGACAGGTAAAGAATATTGAATACTGATTGTGTACATGAGACACTTTCTTTCATAGCTGTGAACAATTTATTATTGCATTCGTACAATTTCTGATAGGTTTTTATCAAAATTGTCTCTCTTGACAGTGGGGTTACTGCTCCAATACGGTTGTTTATGCGTATACCCGACCTGATCGTCCAGAGTACTGTGTAGTCTTTTGGGACACAAAAAACAATGAGAAGTATGTGAAATATGTCAAGAGCTTGATTTCTATAACAACTTATGGAGACTTCTGTGTTTTAGCAACTAAAGCAGATGAAAATCAACCTCAGGTAAAGTCTTTTAATTTTCACTTGAAATACTCTGTTCCACATGTTGCTGCTTCACAGCCAGAATAAGATGAAATGTAAAATTTTGAATCTGTCTCAGAGTGTGTCATTCAGTTGTCATTTGACAGAATGGCACTTCAATGGGCTCAGTGTTTAGAAACAAAGAACCCCAACAAACAACAAAGTAATAGCAAAAATGTGAAGAACCGATTAACTGCCTCTGTATTTTAATTCCTTGTAACCGTTAGTAACCTAATGAAAACTGCAGCCTCCCAGATTAATGTTTCTTTAGAAATATTTAGAATAGTTCTCCAAAGACAAGTTAGAAGCAGGAGAGCATCAGAATGGTAATGAATATTTAATCAGTCAGAAAAGGGGGGAAAAAAAGGGGGGAATTTCTTAGGTGATATAAATCACATGTTACTACAAACTGCTCTGTTTGTTTGTTTAGTCATTTTAAATGTAGTGACAAATTATATGATAAATGTATCCTTTGGTTAATGAATGTTCGGTTAGTGGAATGCTAACTGTTTCACAGTTTTTCTTACTGCGTTCACTTCTGAATTATTTTCTGTATTGCTTACAAAGGAGGAGCATGAGACGGAGTCAATTGGTGCAACGGTAAAAAAAAAAGCTTTAGTGCTGCTTGCCTGATTGTGCAATAAATAGTGTACTGTCATATAGATTGAAAATACGGTATACGTGTCCAAAACCATTTGGTGAAACTCAGTGCAATAAAATGAGATTTTTCTGGGTTGTATTTTTAAAATAAGAAACAAACAGTGGAGTGACTTATTGTAGCTTTCTTGAGCATAAATAAGAGATTAAATTTTAGCATCTGAAATTTGCAGATAATAAGCATCTTTCAATTATTTCGAAATGGCTCCAGTGTAATTATTAACACTGGAGACGGAGTCAACTTTTAGGAAACGAAGTGAACAAGCTTATACTTTGGGTAGCAGTTCATTAGAGTTGCTTTCTGAAAAACAGATTTATTTTGCAATAGATTTCAGTCATTAGAATTGTGATTTCAAGATGGCAAAATGTACAGCCATAGTTGATAGGGTGAAAAAGACTAATTTCAGCAG
>NW_009593405.1:28605-30950 GCF_000690535.1 Cariama cristata
AAAAGGATTGCAAGCGGATGTGAATGCCAAGAAGTTATGAAGGACTTAATGTTGATGCCCATAGCAAGGCTTGAGCTTTCTGCTTTGATCAAATCAGACAGTACAAACTCCCTGCTCCAGGCACCACCGTGTAGCTCATGCAGCCTCTCTCTTGGATACTGTTGCTCCATCGCTCCTTGCCAGTCTCTGATCTACTGACTTAGAGGCTCAGAAATAAGTAAATAAGAGAAATTTATTATAGGCTGAAAGTTGGGATAATTTACCAGAGAAGAATTAATATAAACATAATGGAAACAAACAATAAATAGTTTAAAAAGCCCGGTGTGGTTTCCTACAGAGGTGGAGGCTCAACATATTTTTTAGGAAAGAGAAATTTGAAAGTGTTGGTGGAAAGTTTAACGCATGAACAAAGAAATAAACATACTATTTTTGAGAGGTGTTTATTGGTAGCAAAATAGAAAAATAAATTATTTAATGAAAAAAAAATCCTCATTCAGATCTTTTTCTTTGAAAGAATGAAGTTCATATAGTAGCTGAAAACCTAAATTCTGCCATTCTCACGTGATTAATAAGCTATCAATCTGTCAGTTTAAAGGGGTAAGCTGTACAGTTGCTGTAGTCTGCTACCACAATTACATGAGTTGTTCAGGAGGTGAAAGAGCTATGAACTAATTATCTTTTGATTTCCTGGAGAGTCAGGCTAAAACAGCTCTTAGGCGATTCAAGTTTTGGCAGCCCTGCTTTTTTTTTTTTTTTAATCTAAAGACTTTACAGTAAAAGTTGCTACTTAATTTCCTCACTTCTTATTCAAGACATCCTTATTTCCCTGTGCAATCATCATAAAGCTATTTAATTCTTGATTTAGGTCTGGAAAAATATAAATACATCAGCAATGACAATGAAGCATTGGTGTCTAGGTCAATTTTTATGTATTTGCATCTTCCTGAGTTTAACAGACCAATCTGAGGTATCTGTGCTATCAAAGCCTTCCCAAGCAGGATTACAGGAAGGGCAAAACTAACAGAACTCATCAGTTTTGTAGTATCTCCGATACTGCAGGACAGAGGGGTAGCCTTATTCACAATTCTCCCCATGTTGTAGCCTTCTTGGAGGTTCAAGGAGATCGAGGTCTGCAAAGGATAGAACAAGGGTCCTAACATCTGGGAGCTAGCGAGGGGGTCTAGTGCAGTTTATTAGATTATCTTTTGCATGAACAGCTAGGCGAAAGTTGAGTCACTGAGAAATTGCTGGTGTATCATGCTAGTAAATAATTGCAGTACAGTGAGTGCCTCATGCAGCAGGGGATGAGACACTGGCCGCTGGCTGTCTTGTCCTTATGTTATCTGTGGACCCTGCTGGTGGTACATCCTGCGTATTGTATTTTGTCTAGTAGGTTTGCTCCTTTGCTTAAAACAGCTGGTCTCTTTCCTGTTTTGTGCTTGGCCTCATTTATAGTGCTAATTGGCAAATATCTCATTCTTATGCTGCTTTATATTTACTGCAGTTGTGGTCCCTCTGTTTTCTGTTGCTGATCAGCATTAGATTGTGTGAAATGCGGGTTATGAGATACACCTTCACAGAAAACCTTGTACAGCTTGCTAATTTACAAAATATGTGGTAGTAATGACACTTGCTTTTATTTCCATACAGTATGTGCTGGTTCTCTGCAACTCTATTGGCACTCCTTTGGACCCAAAATATATTGATATTGGTAAGCAACTTGCAATAGTCTTATTCTGTTGTTTGTTTTTTTTCTCCTAGTCTTTATAACGAATTTCTTATGCTTGTCTGTTGTTCGATGAAGCAATCGCTGTGTGGTAACACCCCTTGCATCCAAATGTTGTAACTATGATGTTCTATTGCCTTCTCACTTCACTCTCCCTAAACGTAATAAACATGTAATCAGAGGTTCCAATGTTGTGAACTGTAACTTGTGTTGGAAATGACCTATTAATTAATTCTTAATAAGAGTAGTGGCTTATAAAACCAGTCCTATTCCGTGTAAAAATTGACTAAACTTAAACTGATCCTTCCAGCTAATTCAAACTATTTTTTAATGGCTATTCTTGGTGATTTAGGTTTTCCTTCACAACACTGGTAATTCAACTCCTTTTTAAGAAAATGTACTTTTTTGAAGGGGGTCTAGTTTCTCAGTGTAATTGAAATAGTTTGATCGGGACTTTCACTTAAAAATAACACCTTGGTCCTTCCCAAATATCTCATATTTCGGTGTTGATAATCTTTTCCTTATCTTCCTAACAATTGGTTCATCTAAATAGTTTCAGATTATAACAGAAGTATGAAAATACCCCCAAATCCTAAATAGATCCGAATTCCAGGCTTTC
>NW_009593405.1:30981-60363 GCF_000690535.1 Cariama cristata
TACTGCTTGTTTGCTGCAGGTGTGGTACAGAACATTGCCAAGTAATTGCAAACCACTGTTTTCTGGGAGTTTTGCTAGAGAATAAAGATCATTGATTTTCCCCTTCAAACAGATGAGGGAAGTGCAGACAAACTGACAAATTAATCAACTTTTTGATTAATTAATCCACTTTTGTTTGTTGTGATTTTGCTTTATTTTTGGTTTGTTATCCAAATAGATCTGAATCTGGATTCAGAATAGACACTGTGAACCCCATTTGCAGTTTTCTTTTTGAAACTTGATTCTTTGATTAACTTTTTCTATTTTGTTGAAAGACTAAATAATTTGAAATGAAGTTTTAGCAAAAGTATTTATTTGCTTTTGAATGAGAGAGGAGACTATAGTTATTTAAATGAAAAGTACATACTTATTTTTAGAACCCCTTAGCTAAAATGATGGTAAGTAGAAGGTGTATTTGGCAGTAGACATCTAATGTGATTCTACTGTTAGAAAGGTGGGATACACTGTACCACTGAGCACAGCAGTGGTATAGCACTTTCTGAGCACACTAAAATACTCAGGGAAAAAAAAAATTCTGTGCATGGTTGATACAGCAAAGGAGCATAGCTATATTGGAACAGGCTATGGATAAAAACAGATTGCTTATTGTAAATCTGGAAGAATTCCTCCCCTCTTATTTTACTGATGTAAAGATGTCTACTTAATACATGTGTATAGCTTTGGAATTTATGTGCTCCAATTCTGCAGAAATTAGATTTAATTTTTAAACAAACTAAACCAAAATCTTTTACCTACCTGCGCCAAAAAGAGATGTAGCTATTATGACAAGAAACCTCATGCACTTTTTTGCGATGTAAATTGCCTCCTAGAGCCATTGCTTCACCCTCTCTGCAAAAAGTAATTCTTCTGTCTAAACTAATCTCATTAGAGAAGTTAGTTCCAAGCCATAGTGATAATACTTGATGTTAGTATTAAACAATAAACAAACAGCCATTCTGTCTGATAAAATAGATGTGAAAAGTGTCTAGCAAAGTTCTTGTAAGACAGAAATGATGAGGACAGTAAGGTGAAGAACTATAACTTGAGGAAGTAACAACAATTCACAGGAGAATATGGGTAGGAAAAATTATCAATGAAAGAATAGAAATAGTTGAGATCATAAAGATTAGTAGCACTGGTTGAGGAAAATAATAAACAGTTTTATTTCTTGTTATATATTAACTAAATTTGTAAGTGTCACTTTCTAACATTGTTCAGTTTTTCAGTGATAGCAGGAGGCAATCAGCTGCGAGTCAAATATATATTGTGAAATTCATGCCCTATATTGTAGATCATAATTAAAATGAAGAGTATGCTGCTCTGATGAATGAGTTTGGCTTCTTTGTCCTATGGAATGTATATGAAATACTGTGGTACTTTTTAGTCTTATAATTTCTGTTTATGTCAATTTGATGCCCTCTTGACACCTTTTACAATAGGAGTGGCACATCAGAATCTTAAGGAATAAAGTGCCCAGGAAATTCAATACCAAGAATTTTACAGTGAATGGAGGGGGAAAAAAAACAAAACAAAACCCCAAAACTGAGCACTGAAGTAAGATGATGAGGTAGGTGGTAGTGGTGTGGGTGGGGTGTCTGTTGTGTCCCCCCTTCTGATCAGATATCTACACTGTAGGTGTCTACTAGTCTCCTGGACTTACTTGACAGGTGGGATTGGGGCAGTGGGAGGAGGTTTTGGGGACTTAAAGGGAGTAGTACATCTCATTTCTACAGTTGACATCTAAAATAAGTTCTGTGAATCATTCCTGAAAGGAGTCTTTTTGCTCTCCATTGGGTACAAAGAAGCCCAGGGCAACCAGCTCATCTCTGTCAGAGATGTCTAAAAATAGGTGACATGAATGCCACTTGGAACAGTCAAAATTAGCTTTGCATGTACACCTCTAACTCTGCATTGAAACTCTTTTCTTTGCATTTTTTTAGTGTTCTGTTAATTTTATTTTAGAAAGCTCATATAATCACAGATAGATTATTTACCTTAAAAACAAAAGTATCAGTTTCTTTGATTCTGCCATTACGACCCGTCTCCTACAGCTGTCTGTACACAAGAAAAGAATCTTCTCCAGTGACTGAAAACAGTTAAAGAGAAATGCTATTTAATGGAAAAATGCTGTTGTTGTTCCAGCTGTATTTGAATTGTGCTGAAGAGATTAAACAATCTGGAAAAAGCTTCTCTTCCTTTAGCTTAACTAAGTTTTCTGCAGCCTGCTGCTGTTCCCTCCAGTGTCACAGGATCAGTTTAGTGCATAGATTTACAATGCTCTTTCCTAAAGTGAGTTTGTTTGTGAAAATACTAGGCATTATAGCCTTCAGCCCCATAGACAGGCAAATACTTGAGGCTAGGAATATTTGCATTTTTGAGTCCTGAAAAATTTCTGTAGTCTCAGTAGTTCAAACGTAACAAGTAAGACTTTCATTGCTGTATAGTAAACACAGCCAAAGATTCAACATTTTTTAATATATGCATCCTGTAAGATTCCTTTAAAGTTAGCGCACCAAATTTACAGAAGGGATTGAAGGTGAAAGTGAAAAGCAAACACCTATAAATGCAACACTTTTGGAACACATTGTGTTGTCTGTTCAACCTTATAGAACAACTTGAAATATTTATAACATAAGGTCAGTTTGTCTGAGGTGTAGATGCTTGTACACAGTCAAGGTCTTAATATACAGTACATCATGCTGTTTATCACAGTTGTAGCTTCTTGGCAGTAGGAAGTATAATTGTTCGTTTGACAGGGTGCTGAACTTAAGCAGCTGGTTGGCCTTGCTGAGGTCAATAGAGAGAGAGGAGACCTTGTAAAACCTTAAAGGCAGAAGACTTTTCTGTAAGTTCTTTTAAGATTCCAGTTGGTGCATAATTTCTAACAATTTTGTCCTGTTTATAACTGAAAAAAATCTGCTTTAAATCAATTATCAGATGAGAGTAATCATTAATAGTTTAAGATACAGGCAGTGCAAAAGTAAAATTAATGTATCTCTTACTCAAGATAATTGGAGAGGTGTTATCAACTTACGAAAAATATATTATCTGTCTGTGAAATTCTTTTTCTTTGTTTTCTTCCTACCAAAACAGTTTTTCAGGCTATTCTTTTTTAGTAAAGCAATAAATTGTTGCATTGAGTTCTGTCCAGAAAATAGTTTGCTTAGATAATTTTTGTTTTGAACTCTTGTTCTTGTTTCAGACTTCTAAGTTCCATCTTTCAGAGTGGTTTGAAAACACTTAGGTTTTTACTTTATTTGATTTTCATAAATGCTTATGAAAAATGCCTTCTCATATAGTGGGATGTTCCTCAACAGACTGCTTGGTATCTGTGTGCTCCTGCTTATTCTTAAGTGGGCGCTCATGACTGCCATGGGTCTAAACTATATTTTTTGACTGGCTGTAATTACTGCACATTGAACACACAATATCTTTGCTTTTTTACCACAGTCCCCTTGCTGAAATAGCAATCACCTGGTGCTCTACTGAGCATAAAGATTTTACTCCTCCTTGAGGCTTTGGTGCCCTCCAGGTCTCTTGGGCTTTGACCTGGTAGGAAATTGATAGTGGAGACAAAAGATTGCTAACCTAGGGACACTAAGTAGCTGACGGAGCATTTGAATAATGCATCTGGAAATGTGTGTTGAGGCACAATTTGTATGAATTGTCAATTAATATAATTTTATAAAATTGTTTCAACAAAGTGCTATTAATCTCCTAATGACAAAGTAATTGTGACAGTGCTTAGTGTTTGATTCACCCCCCGGAGATACAAATCTTACGTTGTTGGGCTCTAAGGCCAAGAAGATGGGCTCAAAAAAAGAAAAAGTGCTTACTCCCTTTATTCTGTTGAATTTTTTTTATGTCATTAGCTTTCTAATGCTTGCCTCTGCTAACGATGGCAAAAAAGGATTAATCAGATATTATCTGGTGAAAGGTCACCACTTCAACTTTCTTTAGACATTGATGGATGGTTATACCTTAAAGCTCTTTCTCATGCTGCTCTTTATTTTCTCCAAGGGCATTTTTCTCCCTGTGCCTTGTTTTTAGGGTCCTTCACAATAGCTAGTGTTGCTAGCCCATAAATTAGTCTTTTCTCCGTTGTCTAGCATTATTATGTTCCAGCCTACTCAGGTACAAAAATTAACCAACACAGCTTCTTCTGTGCTTGTTTCACAGGCTTTCAGGCTTTTTGTCAAAGTCCTTTCATGAATAACTAAATATAAACTACAGAATGCTAAATATCTTGTTGTATAATATCTTTTTAATAGAAACACAACAGATGGTATCTGCTAAGAAAATGTCCCTCAGGCTGGATTATATCATCTTCTTACATGTGCTTAGGAACACTGACATAGTGAAGTGCTGAGTTACCTTTCACATGTGTGTTAGGGCCCAGTGGAATGAATACAACAGCCTGACCAATATGCAGGTGGATTAAAGGCAGAGTGCTGGAGTCATGCCTAGGTGTCTCAACTCCCTCCTGGACACCTTGACAAGGATCACTGGACTACATGTGAAAGAGCAATTCAAGTGCTGTTAGTTAAAGTTGCTAATTTTAAAGTAAATTATAACTGATTCTTAGTATTTCTTTTGTATTCTGTAAACTGTGTTCATTCACGAGTTGTCCCATGTGCAGTTCAGTTGTCCCATGTGCAGTTCAGTTGTCCCTGCTGATGTCTGACATTTTCCTCTATTTATGAGCTAACACTTCTAGACACGTTTGAATCAAGCTCTAAAATTAGGTAGATGTTATTGATCGGACTAGTTCATCCCAGTTTCTCAGGAACAGCCTGTAACAGGCTTGGATGAAAACAACAGTTTAGTCTTGTGTCTGTCAGATTGCTTCCTTCCCATCAGATATAGGTGGGATTACTTGTCTCTCTTGGGTTTGTATATCCTATTTCATACACTAGCAAGTGTCTTAGCTTTTTCATGCAACAGAGTAATATAGTCATGCATTAAGTTTGTCTTCCATCTACTATTTTTTTAAAGAAGATTAGACATGAAAGCAGGTGTTTTCTAACTGTTTTGAAGTGAGATGGAGTGAGCGTGGATGAAATACAGACATCACAGAAGGTTATTTGAGATTCCTGGATATCTAAGCAGTACTCTCTCCTTCAGGGAGGAGGTTTTATGAAGGAACAGTGAAGAGAAATGAGGTGAGAAGAGAAAGAAGGGCCAGAGAAAACTTAAGGAGCAGTTGTTTCACGTATCAGTGTTGTTTTGATGACATGGTGTGTTTAATCCTTTTCAGTATTTGATCACTGAAAAGTAAGGCACCTGTTTAAATGTTTTCCATACATATTTTCAAGGTCTAAAAATTAAGTATTAAGACATTAATTCTGCAAAATCGGTGGGAAGAGCTAGACAATCTAAGAAGTCCGCATGTTTAGCATGGAAAGCTGCTATGCAGTGGAAATGCTGAGCTGAGGAGTGTCCAAATCTCTTGTCTCCTTCTGACTTAAGGTGCTTGCTTTTCTGTCTGCTTGATAGTCAGAGCACAAATTCTTTGAAGGGTACTGATGCCCAAGTGAGCAGCACTTGCTGCTAAAATCAAGGCTACTACATAAGATGATAATACTTCCCTAGACTAAAAGAAACTAAGTAGTTAAACCAGCTGCCTAGAAAGGGATTCTAGATCTCCCTCAGCCTGAAGGGATTGAAATGAGATCTTTCCTTTCCCAGGAAAGGACAAATCCCATTCCTTCCTTCTCTGCCCCAGCCACAGCCCAAACTTGGAGTGGCTGGGGCATCCTTTCCTTGTGTTGAATCTGTGCTATTATGGAGCCAAGAAGGAAAACACTTTAGGAGCAGAGTGCAGCCCAGTGATTAAGGCTCTAAGGTGAGAAGGGGGAATAGAACAGAATACTTTCAGTTCGAAGGGACCTACCATGATCATCTAGTCCAACTGCCTGACCAATTCAGGGCTGAGCAAAAATTAAAGCATGTTATTAAGGGGATTGGCCAAATGCCTCTTGAACACTGACAGGCTTGGGGCATTGACCACCTCTCTAGGAAGCCTGTTCTGGTGTTTGACCACCCTCTCGGTAAAGAAATGCTTCCTAATATCCAGTCTAGACTTGGATTTTTAGTTTCTTCTTCCACATATTTTTCTGGTGTGGGTTTTTTTTGTTTGCTTTTTTAATGACTGTCCAGTATAAAATGCTAAAGCAATTATAGAAAAAAAATCCCTTATGTCCTACTTTTATACAGTTGTTTAAGCTATACAGGCAATTTCAGAAAAGCATCGGTTCCCACATATAGATACTGCTCTTCCAGATGTGTTTTTGAATGGATCTGATCCTGATGATTGTGTATGTGTGCTGTGTATCCCGCTCCCTGCAATTTCACATTTGGCTTAAATCCAATCATCGTTTAGCCTGCTGTTGCAAAGAAAGGAAGGCCCTGCCCTCCATGCTGGCTGCTCATTCCTGCCTTCTCCAGCATTTGTGATTTTTCTCTTTAATCCAACTTAAACTAATCTTTTATTTATTTAATTTTGAGGTCAGTTAGATGAGTGAACTGATTCAACTTACTCTGTGGTCAAGCTGCTGCTGGGGCTGATATGAAAGAAGTGGCAGCAAAATGTATCAAGGGTTGGGGGGTGTGTGTGTGCGGGGGGGGTTTGACAGCAACAATCAGTTTAAGTCCTAGGCATGTTCACAGAGTGCCTAATTGATTGTATTCCTCCAGATGAAGCATAGATGTGTTGCCATCTTGTTTCTGGATCACAACAGAGCTTATGTGAACATCCGTTTTTCCCAGACTGGGGTACTTTGAAGTGTGCACAAATGACTAAGTTTAGGCTCCACGGAAGCTGTAGGTCAAATGACGAGTCACCTGATGAGTCTGAGGACTGCTCATGGCTTTCAGATATGGGCTTGGTTTAGCATTGTCTTGGAGTATAGTGTTTAAACATTGACTAAGCTGAGTCCAAATATGAGGCTTAGTACTAAAATTTTGTGATTTGAACAAGAGGAAATGTTATTCCCTCACAGGTCAGGAGATTCTCATGTTTCATGGATAAAAGCATTCATTGCTATGGCATGTACAGCTGCAAGGTAATAAAAGAACAGAGAAAATATACATAATTTATTAATGCTGTTAATGAAACACAGGAGACTGTATTCTTCAGTTGTTTGTGACTAATTATTGAAATGAATGTGTTATATGAAATACACTGAGTTGCATATAATGTAAACAACTGTACCGCTCACATTTTAAGCATCATCACTAAGCCTTCTTACCCAGTACTTACATTTATACTAAAAAGTATTCTACAGCCATCAGGTGGCTTATATAATCCTCTTGGTTTCAAAGAACTAAAATCTGTTCAACCAGTCTTCCCCCATCTGTCTCTCATAGCACTGCTCTTGTTTATGGCAGGCTTATAGCTCCCTCCAGAGTTCTATTCTGTGCTAAAATAGAGAGAATTTGAGATTCACTGTAAAAGAATCCGATTTTGTGTTCACAGCATGTTATCTGTATAACTCAATGTTTCACTAACAGGCTGGACTACACAATTGTTTTGAATTTGCCTGTTTTTACCGGTAGCATACTGATTTACTTGTAGAATTGGAAGACATTAGGGGATTTACTTAATAGGTTTCTACATTTTTGTATGCCCTTTTATGTACATTCACTGGTTTTCAGAAAGACGAAACAAAGGATTGTAAAAGGGGAAAAAAAAGAACCACAATACAATCAAGACAGTGTATTATAAAGAATAATGTGGGTAAAGAATAATGTAATGGTTTGAGTGCATTTTTTTTTTCCTTTGTTCACTGAAAAGCAGGAATGAGATACTCGATTTATCCACATATTCTAAATGGACTTAATGGTAAAGTAAAGACAATGCCTTACCTTCCTACACTGTGATCTTTGGATGCAATAAAGTAAGACTAAGTGCGCACTTTGCCAAATATGTAATTTGCTACCATGCAGATAAGTTATTTGGCCCAGCTATTAACTAAGATACAAACATTTCTAGGTCTTGTCTAACTCAAAATTTGTTAACAAATTTTTAAGTGGTGCTAATCAAAGAATCTCTTCTAGATTGTCAACTTTTGAATGGTCTTCCTTTTATTTATATTTGATTAATTACAAATGTGTCAGATATGGAGGTATTTTGTAGATCTTGTTAGAGATTTGAGATGGTACTGAACTGTTCATTAACCTGTTCATTAAATTTGTCTATATGTATTTGATGTTTTCTGCATTAGTGCATGAAAATTTGCTGAAATAACAGAGAGAAAAGTGTGAATTTTAAAATTTTTTGTAAATTTGTAAAGAATTGTAAATTTGTAAAGAATTTCTCTGTTCTTCTGAACAAGGCCACAAGACCCCAGTTAAATTTCTTAGCAATTAATGAAAACTGCTGCTAGGTTGTATGTGGTGTGGTTGTTTTCTGTTTGTTTGATTTTTCTTTTTTTTGTTGCTGGTTGTTTTTTTTTGTTTGGTTGGTTTTTGCTTTTAACCTATCCATCTGGAAAAAGCTTACAAATTGTCATCTAGTCCTGTATTTTCTGCTCTAATTCTACAACGATTTGGGTTTCATAACAGGGCCGTTATTTGTCACAATGACCAAAACGCATGTGATAGCAGCTTCAAAAGAAGCGTTTTACATCTGGCAGTATCGTGTGGCCAAGAAGCTCACAGCAATGGAAATTAATCAGGTAGCACGGACCAGAAAAGAAGGCAGGGAAAGGTTTGTCTTCAGGCTTTGTCATTTTTTCTTCCTTTGCATTGGTATCATTGATAAAGGTGGATTCTCACATGCCTAAAATGTGAATTCTTCTCACTTTTTCTAGTCAGATTTGCTGACTTGAAGGCCTGTAAGATTAAATACTAAAGAATCGTTTTTACATAACAAATGTGTGTTTGTTATCCAAATCTCTTAGACTTTTTTGGATTAATTCCTGTTCAGTGTCTCCATTTGCTTGCTACATGCTTCCCTTACAGCTGTGTGTCTTGATGCTTTTTTACCCCCTCCCCTTTTTCTCCTCCATGCTCTTAGTTTCTAGGCAGCTATATTCCCTTCTGATAACTTTAACTGCTTCTTGTGTGTCAGTGGCTGTAAGGACATAGTCTGTCCAGCTAGTTGTTCTCTAAATACACTTGTGTCTGTATCTTTGACATCTAATCCTGCATGAACTTTTATTTTCTCAAACTGAACAAGCCAAAGTCAACATCATCTTGCCTCCAAAATATTTCCTTCCCAGGTGCTCACTGATGTCATTAACTTTTCTGTCACCTCTACAAGATTGCAACTTCGTTATGATTTTCTTTTGTGTTATTTTATGTTTTCTCCCATAGAGATGCTATAGCATCTTTCTATAAGTCTACCATCTCCTGTCACCATACATCCATAATAATGAGTAATCATTTGTACGTGGTGTAATAACTTACACTATTCTAGTACCTGAATGTCCTAGTGTTGGACAGGATTGTAAATTTGACAGAAATTCTGAAAAAGTAAATAGTTGTAATTCAGCATAGACTATGATTTTAGCATTCTAAAAATCTTTCCTTACTGCTACTTTTTAAGGCAAAAAAGAAGTTACGATCAAGTATTGAATATAGTAATATGTAAGTTTTGTGGCTATGAAGGTGAAGCTCTTCATAAATATGGAGAAAAGTGTGAGGAAATATGGAAGTGCGCGTTTAAGAAGAGACAATTGAGGTCGTAGATAGTTTTCAGGAACTTCTTGGTGCAGAATGAAAGTTTATAGATCATACCGGAATAGACCATCAGGGCCTGTGAAAGTGAAAGCAAGTACTATATCTTTGTATCATTACAAAGCAGGGTTATCAAACAGGATACTACTGGAACTTAATAACAGACATAGCTTTTATTCTTTTTTCCAATTGCAATGGTTTCTTCTCCAAGGATTAAAGATGCCTGTATGCTATCAGAAATGAGCCTTTCTTTGGACTCACTTTTTCTTCTAACTTTCCTTTTTGACAGGATTTATCATATTGATGACACCTCTTCTGGGTCTGCAGATGGACACCTTGATTACAGCAGAGCTATTGAGGTGAGTGATGTTTTTAACAAGTTTATTGTGGTGTCACTGGTAGCTTGAAATAGAAGTAGTTAACATTGCTTTATTTTCATAGTTTTTCATTAGTAGAAGTGGTCATACTTAAACTTCCTTTTACTTCTACCTTTTGTACATAAGTGTTATTTTTCTTCCCTCTGATAAGTGTGTTGTTACTGTGTCATTTTGTATTACTGGAAATATACACCAAACTGTAGGGAACATAGAAGTAGTATATTTTGGGGTACAGTATGCAGGCACCTGCTGTCTTCTTGGTGAGAAGCAACTCCCCTTACTTCAGCAAAGTATAAGCTTGTTGAAACTCAGTAACCCTTGTAATCTTTGCTAGTATTTTCACTTTACGTGTATGTGTGTGTGCTTACTTTTGTACTTACCAATATACCTGAAATTAATTACAGCCTCAGAAATCAGGATAGATGCATTCTTGTGTTTTCTGTTAAACACCTATTACATTTTGGGTTTCTTATTTTTCTGGAGGGGGGCAGGAAAAGGAAGGAATCTCTTAATATTACTATTGTCATGATTCCCATAACAAAGGCTACTAATATCATAAACCATCCATATACCGTATATCGACAAGGTTTGATAGCCCCTCTTCATGTGGATACTTAGCAACATTCCTGTGTATTTAAATAAAGCTTCTTTCTTTAGCAATACATTCTTATTGTTGCATTAAAACTGATGTTGGTATTGCTTGTATACTTTCAGGGAACAAGAGATCCAATTTGTGCAGTAACAGCATCTGATAAGATACTACTTGTGGTAAGTTACATGATTAAAATAACTCCTAATTGCCTGTTGTGCTTGTAGGCAGGAGATTCTTCTGCAGTATGTTCATAAGCAGTCATAATTTCAAAGCATTTCTGAATTTAGAACTTATACAGATGAAATCTGTTTCTAGTCGTCCTTAAAGATAACTTTAACAGGTTCTGCTATTAACTTGGACTCTTTCTTTAGGAGGGCTAATTCACTAAATGCTTACAATTTAAGTACAGACTAGTTGCCTGAGTTAATACTTATACGTAGGGTTTGATAAAGTCCAGGTCAAGACTTAATTCTGTAATCTGAGTTCTGGGAAGTCTCTTCTAGGCTGTATGTAAATGCACAAAGATTTAGAAAGTTTGTCTATTTACATATTAATGGTTTAATGATAGTGATAGATAATATCACATGTATGTAGTATGCTGTATACGTATTAACACATTTAGGGTTTATATGTACGTATTATGTATAAGGTGTTACATCATGCCAAACAGCTGGTGCACTTTTTTTTCTGATCTGAGAAGAGTGATCTCATTAGATGAACAGACATACAGGAGGGCTTTAAAACAAACTAACTGAGCACAACAAAGGTAGAAAAAGAACACTGTTTCTTAATTTTATCCACCTTCCCGAGAAAGATCGTGAAGTTTTCCCATGTCCTTACTCCAGTGATGATTTTTTGTTTTGTTTTGTTATATCCATTGACTGGATTTTACAAAAGCAGTGGGTTGCAGGAAAAAGCATGAATGAAAAAAGTGTGATGGATAGTAGGTGACTATGGAGTTTTGTTTGTGCTTGAAGAATAAGACTGAGAAAATGAAATTAAGAGAATAATTAATCAGTGACTTTGGTTGAAAGGAAAGGAATGAGAGGAAATGCCTTTGAGACCAAATCTGGATAAATGTGCTGAAGCTGAATGCATATTATAGCAGGTAGATTTTCTAACACTTCTGACCAAATCTGCTTTTCAGTTGATAGGGTATACAGATGTGAAAAAGTCAAAGATGAAAGATGATTTTTTGCTGAGGATCTTAGGGGTGGCTTTGGCAGGGCGGGGGAAGGGAATAAAGTTTGGACTGCCTTAAAGTTTAATATTGACTCATTTCCAGCATAAGGGTTAAACAGTAGGTAAAATAAGCTTGATATGTTATTCAGTCTACAGAAACACCATGAGAAAATAGTGGCAGTGATCATTTTGGTCCAGGAATGTAAAACTTGTTTTAGACTGTTGGCTTGATAATGTCTTGACACAAGGCATGGGTGTGTCATTCAGCAAAATAAAGATAAACCACATTGGTACTAAGATTTGTTTACTGTTACTCAAGCCTTTGAATAACCAGTATATTTTGCAGCACTTACTTTTAAAGCTAGCTCGGGTCTTGAAGTAATTGGTGAGACTTGTTAGCATGCAGACAGCACTACATGAACACAGCTGTACTGCTTTCAGACCCGAGCTGGTACTGTCATATGGCACTGTTTGAGTGGATTTACCAGTGCGGGACAGGGTTCTCCTTGTTTTGTTATGCCGACCATGGCTGAAAGTTCATGGGGAATTGTTGGGCTCCTGAAACTGTTCTGTGTGCTGTATGTGGACTGTAGGTGTTGGTTTTAACATCCCTCATTTAAGCAGATCTGTAAATTATAGCATCTTAATAAAGTATCTTATTTAAATAGCAGAATTTGGAACTTTTAGGGTGATGACATTCCCTCTTTCTGCTTCTGCTCTGTCAGTTATCCAAACACTCTTTTGTCTAGGACAGCGTATAAATAAGACCTTTTTAAAGAGTTTACTGATGGAAAAAGTCTCTCAATAAGCAAGCATTGCTTTTCTCTAGGGAAGAGAATCTGGCACTATTCAGAGATACAGTCTTCCTAGTGTTAGTATAGTACAGAAGTATACCCTGAACTGTCGTGCATATCAGCTGTCTTTGAACTGCAACTCCAGGTAAGTTACAGATCTGCTTCTAAAGCAGGTATCCAATTTTAAAATAAACTACTACAATTTGTGAAAATACTAATTCTATAAATTCTATGATTCTATAATAATTATGTACTAATTTTACTCTAATATGAACTATTTATTACTTTTAGTTATTACTAATGGTTGCTTAACCATTTATATATTACTAATTAATTACATATGGCCAGTCATCAGATTGCTCTGAGAGACTGTGTTAGTAAAGCTGTCTTATGTTTTAAACTTTTCAGGGTGTGTGTGTGAAGTTTAAGGAAACATATACGTGAAAATATCTTTGTTTTATTAGATGAACCAAACATAAGCTTCCTGTGATCATGACATAAATTGACGAAATTCAATATGTCGTAACCTGAAATTTTATATCTCTAAGGCTTCTTTCTATTTCTATGTCCTTCTAATGCCTGGAAACTTTGTTTGTCCCATGTTAATTTTCCATTGTTACAAGCTGTAGCTGGTAGCAATGCTTCTAGCAAGACTGGTTTTTCTAAGCTTTAGCTGTTCCAGTACTGAAGTTGCTTTCTAGTTAACTGCTAATTTTTTGCAAGAGAGAGTGCAAGAGTCTTGGCAAAAAAGGCAAAAATATACTGACTAAAAAGGACTTATAAGACAATTTTGATCAATTCAAGATAACTTTGTAATTTCAATCAAAATTCATAATGTGTGTGTAGATTGCTTACCTTTTTAAGTATAGACCAAAAATAGATTGCTTCACTTAAAAGACAATGTGATCTAATCAGAGTTGTATTAATTTTGTTTTGAACCCAAGCTATTTCCTTCCTCAATGACTTTGTGCTAGTGAAAAAGGCTCCGATTCATAAGCGTTTTGAAGTTAACTTTCTAAATTGCTTTTGAAATTTTAATAGGCATTAAGGGTGTCTAAATACCTTTCAATATTTAGAAATGCTTTTAAAATGCTATTGTAGTAAATACAGGCTACTATGATTCATTGAAGACCTATGTAACTGGAAATTTTTTAATGTAACTCTTTAGAAATTATATTTTTCCCATATTTTTAAATGACTTCTAAGTTTAATTGGATTATACTTCATATTGTCTGGAAAAAGCCTAAATTGTACCCTTTGTAGAAATATAAGAAATCCTGTTTTAGAGATTAACAGTCTACATCACTGCACTGTCTTTTTAATTTAAGAATCCCCTGCATTGCCTCCTAGTAAATAATGAAAAAGAATTCTGTTCGGTTGCTAATTTTAGGCTCTGTCAAGAAGAGTTTGGTGAGGGGCAGAACCTGCAATTTACTCAACTCGGTATCTGAAGTACTAAGGATCTTCAAAAACCTGGATGAAAAGTGGGCATATTTCAGAACCTTTGCAGGCCCAGATCCTGTATGAGGAGATGAAAAACTTCTTCCCATGTCTCTGGTCTCTCTCTGCTGTGCAGATAAATGAAAATCACATGCATCTCGCTGAATCTATGAACTTATACTGGTATTACATTAGAGGGGAAATTTGGTCTGACTGTGCCAGTTTAGGGAACTATTTCAGATTTACAACCTTAAATAGTATTATTTAACTGTCTTATTTTTTTCTTCCTTTGTTTTTCTGTAGTCGTGTTGCTATCATAGACCTTTCAGGTGTTTTGACTTTCTTTGACTTGGATACACGGGTAGTAGACAGTACAGGACAGCAAGTGATAGGTGAGCAGCTGAAACTGGAACGCAAAGATGTCTGGGATATGAAATGGGCCAAAGATAACCCAGATTTGTTTGCAATGATGGAGAAAACAAGAATGTATGTTTTCAGAAACTTGGATCCAGAGGTAAATATTAACATACATAAACTAATAATTTTACAAATTCACTTATAAGTTAATGGCTGTGTGTTGAATAGTAGTATTCTTGTGCTTACCATTCAACTAGGCAAGTGTTTATATAAATAAACTTCCTTCTGGAAATCTCAAAATCTTGTCAACTCTAATGTGGGAGTGTTGTTTAGGAACAAATAAGTAAAATAAACTGTCAGTCCTGGAAAGATAAAAATGCTGTAATATTTTTCTTAAATGTGTAAGATATTTTCAGAAGCATATTTTTTGTATGCTTTGGAAAATATAAACAATTTTAGTAAAGATATTTGTAAAACAAAATTCAGTTGACTCTAAATACTGGCAGGTGTTCCTTTATCTCTTTCTTATAATTTAGTTCTAGAAAACACGAGGATTTGTAATTATGTCTGTGTATATGGTGTTGTCAATAATGTTAATGATTTTAGTATTTGTTTCCTGTTGGAAATGCAATTAAATCCTAGTTTGGAGAAGAAGAAAATCTCTTAATGTATACCTAACAGATTTGGTTAGGATTTAATCAGACAGAATACAAGTTCACTTTGTAACCTATTTAACTTTAAGGAACCTATACAAACTTCTGGATATATTTGCAATTTTGAAGATTTAGAAATCAAATCCGTTCTTCTGGATGAAATATTAAAGGTAAGTATAATTAATTTTATTTTGTAGGAAAAGTTGGTGTCTGTCTTAATGATTTGAACAGTAGATATCTATGTTGCATGAAAATAAAGGTGACACGGAATAAAATTATGTTTCTTTATCCATTATGTTAGAATCCTGAACATCCTAACAAAGATTACATCATCAATTTTGAGATTCGGTCATTACGAGACAGTCGAGCATTGATTGAAAAAGTTGGTATTGAGGAATCTTCCCAATTCATAGAAGACAACCCACATCCCAGACTTTGGTAAAATCTCTTTAGAAGCCAACTTTGTTTAAATTTGTGTTCTTTTGTATTCTTTTCCTGTTCAGAGAGATCTAGTATTGAAGTACAAAACCTCAAATCAAAACCAGCCAAAGCAGTATATATTTTAGACAGAATCATTGAAGAAAAAAAAAAAAAAAGAAAAACGGTAACAGTGCTTAGCTGCAATTTGAAGGACTGCTATTCTAACTGAGAATGTCTCTTCATTGGGCTGAATCACCTCCAAAAGTCTTCCAGCATTAACAGAAGGCCCAAAGAGAGCCTTGCAGTCCCCTGCAAGCCTGGCTCCCCACCTCTTCTGCAATCGGTGTGTTTGGGCAATTTCAGGCATTATGATTTCCCAGAATGCAAGAAAGGTGAGGCTTTTGTTCCTCAGCATTTGAGAATTCGTGTTTCAGGAGATGGTGAGCAAGTGTTCAAGACTTCTCAGCAGCCATCTTAAAAAACAACCTGGGGTCAGCACTTCCCCAGACTCCTGGTTCTTGAACCCAAAAAAGTGGGCTGTTGTTAAATTGAAACTCTGATTTTATGACTGTTGTAGTACATAGAATGGAAGGCATGCTGCATGTGTCAGGGTAGTGCATAAAGGGTATAGGCTCAGGACACCTTTTTGCTCTGTGCTGTATGAGCCCCTAAATCCAGTACTCCTTGCTTTTAGAGGTGAATCTAAAGGAAACGAAAACCTGGCAGAAAGCTAATTTTAAGTTGATTAAATTAAAATTCAAATTGGTCATAAGTTGAGAGGGTATTTATTTATTTATATATTTTTATATTGAAACTTGATGACAAAAGCTTAAAACCCAGTAAAGGATACACGTTAGAATGAATTAGAATGAACAAGATAAGAGCAGTTGACTAACCTTGTAGCATTTTGGACAGGCCATAAAGGACAGAAATGAGAAGGGCTGGGTATGTTAATCATGTTACGATGCAACCTCTCAGAAGTAATCTGAAAAAAGTAGATGTTGGCATGTTTAAACTAAACATGAATTCAGCTATTAAACTAAACTTGAAAAGCCTGCACAGTATACATGTAAACCTGTGAAAACAGTTCTGCAAATCTATTTTTGCACTCTTCTACTCTGCGAGTCTTCATTTTTACTAATGTCTTGAAGTAGCTGAAGATTTTTTGGAATCTTGAAGTTGTTCGTGCTTTTTGCTAGTACCATCTATTTAATATAAAATGACTATTAATTTTGAAAGTCTGTGTCTTGGTAAAAGTTTCATATTGTAAAATCACAACATATATGTCAAATGCTGTTCACCTTGCTCCAAAATTGCCATGAACTGAATTTTTATTATGCAAGGAAACATAAGATATGTCACATACTTATACAGAAGAGGTGGATTAGAAGTGCTGGATATAAAGCAAATGTATTCTAGATCAGAATGGGGCAGTGCCCTTACTGCTAGAACGCAACAAACAGGATGATGTGTGTTGCAGGTCGATTAAATTTGCCAAACACTTTTTCTCTTGGTTTCATTGATTTCAGTGATGAGCAGTGGAATTGAAGTGATACTAACCTTCTCAAATTGATTAAAAAATACTGAGCTGATACTGCCTAAGCATGGCTTAGGTCATTGAATACGGCAATAATACTATTGGTTTTGTGAGTGTCCGACTGCATTGACTTTATTTCACAATGTCAATCAGCCAGTCTAAATTTACCTGGCCTTATTTTTGCAGAAAATTCTAGAGCTCATTCAAGCACCTGATGGACGTAGGTTGGCCTGAAAGTAGAAATTCTCTATTTGCAGAACTAACAAATGGGGCAGTACCAGTACAAGGCTTCCCAGACTGCTGTCCTAACGGGACAAGGAACATCCGGATGGATTAGGACGATAATTTATTCTCCGTGGCCAATTTAGTTGGAGGCCTTCAGACTGAGGCTGCCATTAAGGCTTAAAGTTATGATACATGCATAGGTAGAAATATCTAAATGGAACTGTGTTGAGACCAGCAACACATTTCACACAGGAGCACTGTAATACTCCAACCCTGCCCATTCCTCCCAACCCAGTGTCCATTTGAACAGCTGGACAAAAGACTACTAGCAATTATTTGAACATCTTTCCCTGAGCAAGTACTGGATAGATCACAGAATGTACTGGGGACAAACATACAACTGAATTAAGATTAGTTAGTAAACAATACAATTGCAGTAACTTGAATGTCTTCTTTAAATAACTAATAAATGTTTCCTCATTTAATTTACTTTATAGCTGCTTTTCCATCTATTATGTTTGTTTTTGACACAGGCGTCTCCTGGCTGAAGCTGCTCTTCAGAAGCTGGATCTGCAGACTGCTGAACAAGCTTTTGTACGTTGCAAAGATTATCAAGGTATTAAATTTGTGAAGCGTCTTGGCAACCTGCAAAGCGAGTCAATGAAGCAAGCAGAAGTGGCAGCCTATTTTAGCAGATTTGAAGAAGCTGAAAGAATGTATCTGGATATGGATAGAAGGTAATTGCATGTAGTCAACTCAGCAGCAAATAAAGAAAAAAAAACTCTGAAAAAAAATTATGCTTGGCTTAATAAGGAATGGCTGTTTTAGCACTGAAGACTCTTTACCAGTTTCTGGAAAGACAGAAAAGTATCAGATGGAGGGGATTTTATTGTATCTATAGATAATCAATTCTGTATGTAAATCAGTGCATTCAAAACTGTTTGTAAAACCTCAGCTGCTCTAGGTAGTGCTGTGTTTTATGGATGTTTTCTTGCAAGTATTTTGTCAGTACTTCAACTGAGATTCAAAAAATACAAACAATCTTAACTAATGTTTAATTTATGTACTGTTGCTCTTAGCTAGTAGCCAAGTACACATTCTTTCCAATTACACTTACAAACAACAGAGTTTTTAATGAACTGTAATCTCTGGAGAGACAGAAAGGACTCTGGATGAAATTGTGGACTAATCAATGGAATTTTTGCTCAGGAATGACAACAAACAAAGCAAAACTACAATATTACTGGGAAATATAAATTAACACTAAGTAATTAGCTAGAGCACTGTCTTTACTGAAAAAGTATAATGAGAAATAATAAGCAGCAGTAGTACGATGTAGCCTCTAGGTGGTAGTCAAACATGGAGAAGCATGAATTACTTGTGCACATGTGAAATTTTTAAGCTTTGATTAACAAAGCCATGAAAAAAAGTAAGGAATGATGGAGGAAAAAATTAATCTTTCATGCTGTGAGAATGAGAAACCTTCCTCTTCGGCAGTAAGGCGGGGGGAAGCCAGGAGCTAGGGAGAGATGCATGATAGAGCCTGGTAATGGAAAACTTTCTTGCACATAATTAATTAGTCGATGGAAGTATGCTGGTTTAGAGAGGTGAACTGCCTCATAAGCACTTCAGTCACACTGCAACACTAATTTTTAGATATGGCATATTGCTTTCCACGTGGCTGAAGAGAAATTTGGCCATTATAGGACTGCACTGGTTTGTTCAACACTAAAGCATCTTATTCTCCAGCTACAAGAATATGGGAATTCTATATTGACCTTATGTGTCTCCTCACCACTAGGAAAATCTTGATAAGGACCTACCATAAATCAGGCTGAAATAAATCTATTTTTCAAATACAATTTTAGATTTTTTTAGATAGATGCTGTTATTTAGCTGACTACACTGACTTGCTATTGCCTTCCTTAACTCATTTTTAAAAAAGCATATAGATCTCTCCCATTTATTTTTTTTTTATGCACCTGCAGAATTACTTCTATATGAAATAATATAGAATTATTCTATGTGGTGGAAAAAACATGCCAGACAGACACACAGTGGGTCTTATGTATGCATGAATAATAAAAGGAAAGACTACTTTGGAGTCCTTTTTCCTTCATCCAAAGTCATCTTGAATCTGAAAGAGAAGTCTCTGAAATCCATTTTATTACATCGCAGCTTTAGTCTCCATTATTCATATTCCTTGCTCTTTGGTCTTTCCCCTCATCTCCCTGCTGCTTTTAGCCTTTTGCAGCTACTGCCATCTATTGCAGCGGTCAGCAGTAAAAGATAAAGAATGGTATAGAGAATAAGAGGAAACCTGAAGTAACAGCCCAACTGTCTTGCCAGCTGCTCATTTAACTCCTCGCCGCATGAGTATGGCTAATAGGGAAGTGCGTACGTATGATATAACCTGTGAGCTCTCTGAGTATTTGGTTTTATGGAATACTGTTTAAATTCTGAACAAGATATCTGGGAACACTGTGATATCTACAATGTAGGTTATGAACATAAAAATACTTTTGCATGCTTTTCTCAAGTTTTTTGTTAGCTATTTTATTGTCTTTGACTTTTTGCTGCTATTTTCTGTTTGTACTAGAGATCTTGCCATTGGACTACGGATAAAACTGGGAGATTGGTTTCGAGTATTGCAGCTATTGAAAACTGGCTCAGGTGATTCAGACGATGCCCTTCTTGAACAAGCACACAATGCTATTGGAGATTATTTTGCAGACCGTCAGAAGTGGTAAGTTCTGTAGAGGAGCTAGTATGAAGGAAATTACAAATGAAATTGTAAAACTGATGACCAGACTTAATCTATGAGGAGGGACAGATGTCAGGAAAGTCAGGATGCAATACAGGGGATAATTTTGGAATGATGAGGTTTAGCTCAGACCTTTATGATTCCATCGCTTTGTGTACCTTTAAACAGAGAGCTGTTGATCAACTATTGAAAAAATGAAGGTGATAAAAATCTCAGTTTTGCCAGAAGTCTGTATGCTTCAAAGGAGGGGAAGGGAAGAGAAATACCTATACAGTTGTATTAGGCTGGATATAGAAAGTATTGAAGGAAAAAAAAAAAATCAGTTAAAAGGAGGAGACAATTATTAGACATTAGTGATTTTTCAAAACTAACCACAAGCTTCCTAGAATGCCTAAACCCACAAATATTTGAAAAGGTCCGGATTTCTCTCTGACCTGGATCTGTCTCTAGCTATTGCCCAAACTGGGCACCCAAGAAAGATTTTTAAGAACAGTGCACACATGTAATGGTATTTCTCCAGAACACAGTTTGCTGCCAGGTACTTACTGAACCAGAAGTGATGTCTTTGTAGTTAATAACTTGCAGAGAAATTTTTGTTTCATGAACTTTTCTTGTTGTGTTCTAAGCCCATGTAAACTTTTAGCATTCAGAATGCTATGTTTCATAAAGTTCCACAGCTCCACTATGTACTGCAATTATCCAACTATATTATCACAAAGAACTTGGGTCCCAAAGCAGTTGAAAACTTGTGATTAGATCTTGAAAGCTGATTTTTAGATGCTTTAGGTAACTTTAAGATCTCCAGCACCATTCTTCAGTGCTTGTGTTTTAAAATATGGAGGCACAATAGTAAAGCCCTTTTCTGAATGTTTAGTTGTAAGTTGTTGTCCATTATCAGCCATGATCTGGGCAGATGCAGGAATACAGTTTTAAGATTCCTTGACTTCCTAACCTTATGCTAGTCAGGAATCAATCTTGCTGCTACTTCAGTATAATGATCTCTGAAAATTAAAACTTTAAGTGCATTTTAGAAAGTGGAATTCTAGCTACAAAAGCTCTTTCAAGCAAAGTTACCTATTTAAAATAATGTAATTTTAAATTTACAAATGCAAAAGGCTTACAGAATGAGAAGCTTTGCTTGTGTCTATACATCAGAGGCCACCACAAATTTTTTTTTCTTACAGGTTAAATGCTGTACAGTATTATGTACAAGGACGAAACCAGGAACGTTTAGCTGAATGTTACTACATGCTAGAGGACTACCAAGGACTGGAGAATCTGGCTAACTCACTTCCGGAGAATAATAAATTGCTTCCTGTAAGCAAAAAGCACCTTTATTTTTCATTGTCTTATGCTCAACTATGAATTTAAAATTTCCCATCTTGGGAGGGTTAAGAAAGAGAGAGAGAGAGTGCAGTATCTGACCTACTCACTTAAGCATAATGGTGTTATTTTGGTATTGATCTCGAATATTAACGTTGTTTTCATACTCCGTCATTCTTCTTTTCCTTTATTGTCCAGGTTCCCCAGAAAGACCTGATTATTCATCACGCTTTATGGCCACATGGCTAAGTCATAATTTACTGCTTCCCTCCCCAAATTGTGGCATTTCTCTCTAAAATAGCTATGTTTCACTGAGAGGTCACTCCTCATGGTTGGACACTTAGTTTAGCTTTCATTTTGTCATCTAGTCTACACTAGGATTCCCCCCACCAAATTATTCCTGGTTGCTATCCCTGGTTTAACTTCTTTTGCCCAGGGAGGTTGTGGATTCTCCTTCTTTCAAGATATTAAAAAACCACCTGGATGCATACCTGTGCAACTTGCTGTAGGTGAACCTGCTTTGGCAGGGGGTTTGGACTAGATGATCTCCAGAGGTCCCTTCCAACCCTGATGATTCTGTAATTCTTACATGGTAGCTCTGGTGGGAATGCTAATGTACAATGAAAATTGAAGATACTCTGCTGAAAGGAGGGGAAAGTAGGTGGTATAGCCTGAAATGACCTACTAAGTAATAGCTAACTGAAAACTACGATATGATTGATTAATCCAAAATGCTTGAAGAATGCAAAACATGCCCATTTAATGCCATTTTCAGTTGTTTGAACAAAGCAAGACATAGCACTTTCTTTTTAACCTCTTTCTAATGGTGAGTTTTTCTGAAATACTCTAAATAGCAAGAACACAGTCCTTCTGGTATGATTTGATTCTGCGTTTTTTAATTTAGAAGCAGTGTGTGAAAGTAGCACACTGTTCTAACGATTTACAACAGTGCGTGTTGTCTTCACAGAACCCATGAAGCAAACAACCTCTTCCCACAACTTCTGGAAATTAAATTAAACAAGAATATAATAGTATTGCAGTTGCTACACAATGTACTAAACATCTGGAAGTGAATTTAACACAGTGCTGATGCTTTTTGCAGGATATAGCTTATATGTTTGTAAGAGTGGGGATGTGTGAACAAGCTGTGTCAGCCTTTCTGAAATGTAATCGACCAAAGGATGCGGTAGATACCTGTGTGCATCTCAACCAGGTAAAACAGCAGTAGGTAATCTGCTTTACCGATACCAATTTAACAGTGAGTTTTCTATTCTAATGCCCAGTTCAATCCAAGCCCTTGTTAAGTGTCTGATGATTCGTCATAATTTCTGGAAAATTCACACTTCAGTGCTTAAGCCAGTTATCTGAAATTAGGATTAGACCATTTGAGGGAGAAAGCTGTATGTAACAGTGCTACTTCAGCGTGTGTGCATGGTAAGCATGCTCAGCATACAGACACTTGTGGCCTTTGTAGAGCCAGGCTGTGTTGCCTCTTGATGGAATGGGAGGAAGACTGGAGAGCTTCTGGCTGCTCATTTTCCACATCCCCCTTGTTCCTTGTACAGCTGCAAATGTATTTGTGGTTGTGTTAGGCTGTAGCTGGAAAAGAATTGATCTGAAAAATAATCTGTATGTTTACAGCTTGAGCTGTTTCCCAATATGACTTACCTGTACAAACGTTTGTGTCAACACAAATAAGAGAAAAACTGAGGATGGCTATGAGGAAGGAGCTGGATGTATGGGAATGGCAGGACTGGCTATTGCTGGCTTGATGTGAACAATTTCCTAGTTCATGGATCTGAAGGGCTATTAGGTATGAGATTCAGCTGAGTTTCGCAGTCCTGCCAAACTTTTTATTTGGGGCAAACATGGTAGCCAAACTCTTGAAGATCAGGAAAATTCACAGACAAAATGAGGTGTAGAGAAGAATAAGTAAAGTGCTATTGCTTATGCCTTAAACTTATGGACTGAGGTCCTCTTTTAAGCATGCTTTTGAGAGTCTGGGTTTTAGTAATATCAGAAGTGTTGAAATCCACATGTCCAGCTATAAGCAGCAATGAAGTGATTTTTGCAAAGCTTTTACCAAAGCAGAAGCAACTGCTTTGTACATGGTTTTGGACAGAGGTCCAGCATTTCTTTCACAGGCCTGTATCACATGATTGGCAATGATGTTAACATTTGTATTCTCTTGCTTTTTACTGTAATTTTATAATAGCTTGGTTCTAAATGGTGATGAAGTATTGCACATAATTGTTGCAGACTATTCATAGATAACCAGCTTGTTCTGTGAATGTTTATGAAAAAATGAGGTTGATAATTGTCTGCTTTCATTTTTAGTGGAATAAAGCTGTGGAGCTGGCTAAAAATCACAATATGAAAGAGATTGGATCCTTGTTAGCCAGATATGCAAGTCATTTACTGGAAAAGAACAAAATCCTTGATGCTATAGAACTCTATCGTAAAGCCAATTATTTCTTTGAAGCTGCTAAGCTCATGTTCAAGGTATTGCAGGTTTTATTTTTACATCAAATAACTGGGTTTTGGGACTAACTAGCTCTTATTATTGCCATGCTCCTTTTATTTTCTCGGGGTTATTCTAGTGTTAACAGTGTCCAGTCAATAAGCAGATGTCGTTATACAGGATACTGCAAAGAAGAATCCAACTCCTAAATTCAGGTATCTCTATCCGAAATAGTTGCCCAGGATGTCCTCTGTGGCTAGTGGAGAGGATGCTTTCAGGACACAAGTCATCTCATTTATCTTGAGACTTTAACTTCAGAAAAGCTCCTGTTGCCCTGCATTGCCTAGTAAAGTAGTATAGTAGACCAGCCTGGGTGGAATGTCCACATTATTTTATATGTTGTGTGGATTAGTTTTATTTCTTTTATTTTTAAAAACAGCAATATCATTAATTAGAAGTTAAATTTTGGTATTTCTTCAATTGGTACCTTCAGTTAGAAACTGATGTGGTTACTTTTAAGATAAAGATATTGCTTAGATTTGGTTCAGCTGCAGAGAGTTCTGTACATGGCTTATAAAGTCTGTAAGAGTGATATGTAATTTTTACAGCAAATATTTATAGTAAAATATATATATGTGTTACTTTCAAAAGCCATTCTTCTTTTCTGGGAAAACCACCAGACCTTATTGAAAGCTATGTATTTCTTAAACTTCAGTGTTTAAAAAATCAGTAATTTTTTTGTTTGTTTCTTTTTATATTAAGTCAATAGACATACATGGTTACACTGATTTATCCTTCCCAAGAATCTGGCTTTATATAGTTGTTAGCTAAATAAATACAGAATAATGTGCATTCTTCACTTTGACATTTTAATTTATAGTTCTGTTTGCAGTCTAAATTATTACATTCAAATGCAGAATTGTTTTTTGGCATGATTTCCTAGGTTTGTACAAGCATGCAATTGTCCAAGAGAATGAAGCAACTCTTCTAATTTTTTTTTTTTTTAAATCTACATTAAATTCCTTGGTGTTGTTTTTTAAGATTGCAGATGAAGAGTCAAAGAAAAGGACAAAGCCTTTGCGAGTTAAAAAGCTTTATGTATTAGCAGCCTTACTTATAGAACAATGCCATGAACAAATGCAAAATGCACAGAGGGGAAAAGCTAAAGGAAAAAGTTCAGAGGTAAGGTGTATCTCCCCCCCGCCCGTTACTTTCTGAATCCTGGTATGTGCTACCTATTAGAATAAATAAAGCTATCTTCGTATGAGGCTATTATTTTTTTTAATAACCCTTTTTCCTGCTAAGAAGGAAAGCAGTCATTGAAGCAAGTCTTCCATGATAACATATTGTTTAAAGTGTTATATTAAAACATTTAAATCATATGTATTTATAGATACTTGTCTTCCTAAGTTTAATGTGTTTTTCTTAATGTTTTCACTATAACAATTAATATCCTACTAAGAAACTCCAGATTTTTTTTTTTCCTGTGACACTCTCACTTTCCTGTCATTTAGGAGTAAGTATCAATCCCAAAGAGAGATCTGTGATTAGATTAAGCTATGTTGGCTATAATTTAGCAGGGAGGTGGCTCCAGATATGGGGGAAGCAAATGGAAGAATTATTTTTTCTTTTTCTGCTCACAGTTTCATCTTCATATGCACAAATGAAATAGTTTAAACAAAGTTTTAAAAGATTTGGTGTTGAAATGCAATATTAATCCAAACTATGAACCAGTCTGCAGATGTGCACAGAATAGATTTGTACACATGTATATGATATTCATCTTTGAAAATTTGCACCATATGTTCTGCCTAGGCATTGTATAAAATGCCTAACAATGTTCACTTTAGGTCCATGTATTTATATTTTCCCTAGTTAACACAAACAGTGGTGTAATCACCAAGTACAGAAAAGTTCTTTTCATATATCCCTGTTTCCTGGTGTATCTGTTTCGTATAAAAATTACTTGTGATACTGCTTTGTTTTCAGACTGCTTCAGCTTTGGCTGGTTTGCTAGAAGAAGATGTTCTTTCTTCAACTAATCGCTTTGCAGACAATGCTTGGCGAGGAGCTGAGGCTTACCATTTTTTCATACTTGCACAAAGACAGCTCTATAAAGGTTCTGTAGATGCAGCACTTAAAACAGGTAGGACTTCATTTTTGACCCTGTAAATAAACTGTTCTAATTCTACAGACCTGCATAGCGCATAAGTTCATTTATACTTGGCACATTTTTCTATTCTTGCTAGATCCAGGGAATTTAAAACAAAACCATATAATGAATTCAATATGGCTGCAGTCAAGATACCTGGAAAGTATTTTTTTAGACTTGCATTGTCTCCAACTTACCAATTTTTACCTGGTTAAATTGGACAATCTCTGTAGTTTTGTTGACTGCTTGCTTGATTTCCTTCTTTCTTTAAATTATAAGGAAAACCTGAATTCACATCAGACCCCCCTGTGGAGCTTCATAAAAAATTTGTGGGAGTTAGAGAAGCAAATAGTGCCCTATACTTGTCCAAGTGATGAGGATCCATTTCTAATACTTCAACAAGTTTAAAAGGAAAACAAAAAAGTGTCTTTTAAAAAGACACTTTAATTTCCCAGTCAAATCCCCTTATTTTTATTTATTTTTAAAAAGTGTTGAATCACGCATGCTTCATAGTCATGTCAATGAAGACTTTGGTTCATTGTCCAATTTGTAAGATTAATACTGTGTACTAGTAGCAAATACTTCATACAGATGTTTGTGCTTCTCAGAAGACATGTGAGAATTTCCTTGGATTTTTTTTTTCATTTCTTAGCTCTTCATTTGCGAGATTATGAAGACATTATCCCTGCAGTTGAAATCTATTCTCTTCTGGCACTCTGTGCATGTGCAAATAGAGCATTTGATATTTGTTCAAAAGCCTTTGTTAAACTAGAATCCTTGGAAACTCTTAGGCCAGAGCAGAGGCAACAATATGAAGACCTTGCTCTAGAGATATTCACAAGACATTACCCGAAGTATAACAAAAAATCTGATCTGGATGATGTTCTTGAGAGGTGGGTTTATGTTTATATGATACTGTAATAATACTAGCTTTTTTTTGTGCTATTGTCTGTATTTTGGGTTTTGTGTGACCAAGTTAATTAGGTGCCTTGCTCCTTAAACCAAATATTGGGCAAGAATGATGTGGGTGTTAGCCAGTTTGCAGACAGGGTAATACAACACTTTTATTTGGGAGAAATAGACAGACTGTATTCGAGGAACTGGGCATAAAGATATCACTTCATCTTAGTTGAAATGCACGTGGACAGAGCACAGGAGTTTAGGACCTTTAAGGTGTCACATGCCATTAAAGTAATAATGTTACTGTCTGCATCACCGTTGTGCTGCGATGCAAATGTCAACAAGTGAATGCTTAACCATTATTAACCAATAAGTCTCCAGTGTTTTCTGAGAAGATGAATATGTCAAGTGAAAGAATTAGAATATGAAGGGCATGAAGTAAGCAGGTAAGTCCTTGGAGTGACTGTACCCACAGTGGTGTCTTTGACATATGTTTCCTGCTAACAGCATGGAATTTATGAGTATGGAAATTGATTATTAATCAATTTTCTTTTTAATGAATAGGATTTTAACCTGTCTTGTTTGATTTTATTGTGCAGATGTACAGAATCTCACTGGTGGCTTTCATATTGTCTCTTCAGAGGAATAAATGCAATAGTAGTGCAGGTGTCTAATTGGACCTTACCTTTATATGGCCTTCACTGATTCTGTTAACTTAAGTCTTTTGGATCTGGTGGTCCTGATGTGTTGACTATATGGTTTGGGGGTGTGCATTCTGTTGTGTGAAGATTTACATACCTGGCTATGTTAACAGTGAAGTGTTACGTGATTTAATAACTTCTAATCGAAAAGTAGTGCACATCTGAATACAGCAGCAGTATGTTACAGATGAGCATCCCAAGTTTTGTAACTAGGTGTAGGCATGCAAGTAGGTATTCATGCTGTTCTGCAAATTTCTACAAAACAAGTCTTCGTTGCTATTTTAAAACCATGTTTTCATTCTTTCAGCTTTATTTAACTCTTTTTTTTTTTTCCTTAACTCGTCTTTTTTCTTTTCTTTTTTTTCTTTTTTAACTAGTGGAGATGGGAAACTTCCTGTATGTGTTGCAACAGGAGACCCTATTCTGGAGTATCGATTCTGGATGTGCAGTGTATGTAAGCATTGTATGAAAGCTCAGGAAGCAAGCAATTATAACTTCTGTCCTCTGTGCCACAGCACAGCATAGGATAAAGGACTGTTTATCCTTATAACTGTTACGTCTCCTAAAAATACTCTCTAAAATGTTACCGATGTACTATATTTTTAAAATACAACTCAGGTACTCTATTGTAACAGATAGTGCCGCTTTTAAACATTTAAAAAAAAACCAAAAACAAACAAAAAAAACCCAAAACAACCAAAAAACTCAACAAAAAAGGCAAAAAAACCCCAAACACCAAAACAAAAACAAAAAAACCCCCACAACAAACCAAACAAAGAAAAAAAAAAAACACAACCAGAAAACCTGCAAGAGAAGTTTTTACCGGCGGTTCCATTCATGTGAAGAAATTACTGTGTTGCTAGACTCAATTTTTTTTGTTACCTTAAAACTTTGTTAAAAAAAAAAAGTAAAAGCATTCTTTTCTAACTGTAAATTGAGCCTAGTTTCAAAACCATGTGAATTGAATGTAGGTTCATCTTAATGTGTTTTACTGTGAGCCAGCTCCATTTTTCATTTTTGTAATTCCATAGGAAATTACTGGGTTTTCTCAAAATTCACAATTTTTTGAAGGAAGTAATTCCCAAGTTGAAATAATGCCACAGTAGTTCTGACAATACTATTGTGTATGTTTTTCTACTACTGTTTTACTAGAGCAATGGTATCAGTTTAGGCATACGTTTGTGCTATTTTCTTTCCCGAAGTGTATTTAAACCCACCATAGCAATAAAGGGCTTGCAAACATTTAGCAATCACTGCCATTAGTCTGCATCTCGGTTCTTGAGCTTTGCTAATGTCTTCAACCTGTTAAAGAAACCTCTGTGAACCTTCAAAGTGGAATCTGGTAATGAGCTATGTTTTTAAGTAGCTTCAAGAGAGCAGCTGACATCTGTTGAGCAGATTTCAGGAGTTGAACTGTCATCCTTGTTACACATGAAGGTTTAAGGAGCACTGTTTTACTTAAAACTGCACTGCTCTGTTTTATTGCTGAATTTGAGCTCTGCTCTGGAAGTGCTGCAGGTTCTCGCCCCGCGCTATGAACTCTCCCCAGGCCCAGCCAGCGCTCGGCGGCCTGGCAACAGCCCCGAGCCTTGCCATGCCTGCTGTGCCCGGGGATGTCCGACAGGAGAGTGCGAGGCCTCTTCTGCGCTGTTTTTCAGGGCAAGTAATGCCTCTCGCCTGGACCTAGGCCAGGTAAGAGTAAACCCCATTTTATATGGAAAATATTAAATATTACTAAATATTTTTTTCCTGTCCTGCTATTGGAGCTTCTTTTTCCTTGGTAG
>NW_009593406.1:0-8404 GCF_000690535.1 Cariama cristata
GTGCGTGGTCGTGCCCGGTCGTACCCGGTCGTGCCCGGGTGGGAGGCTGGGTGACGTGACGTGACGTGGCGTGTTGCGCTGAGCCGCGTGGTCTGGCTGTTAGCCATCCGTTAACGGCTGGGGGGGGGGGGGGGGGGGGGGGCGACCCTTTGGCCGCTCCCCTGGCCCCCTTCCCCGCCAACCCTGTCGTTATAAGGCGGCCCGTCTCAGGAAGAGCATGTCGGTTCTGACCCACGGGGCGTGCTGGAGACGTTCCGGTCTGGTCGGCAAGCCTTGTACGGGGTGGATATGCTGTCTTTTATTTATAATCAAATAAAGTTAAGCTACAAACTGAATGTTGGCTTTCTCTGTTTTCCGTCGGATACCGTGAGGAGGCATGTAGCATGTATAAGACGCATTTATGGTTAATTTTAACAATGGTGTGAACTCTCTAGGTTTTTGTGGACCATAGTGTGATAAATAATACTGTAGTTCTGCTTAAGCCATAGCACATAGGCGGTCCAAAAGTATGTAAGTTTCCAAGGACCCAAGTATGGGGACGGAGACAGGGAAATGTGTATTTGGGAATGAGGTCAAGCTGCTTTAGCCGATACCACTTATCTTAGCTTGGATGTCACCTTCCTGCCCTTAAATGGAAGAAGGAGAAGATTACCTGTCAACTTGTGGTTTTGTTATGTAGCTGGAGCATAGAGTGCAGGTGCTGGAATAAGGAGGTCAAGGGTTCAACTGAGAGGAAGACTTTGAGCCTTCACCCCACGACCCTCAAAGAAGCCCCCCCCCAGAGAACAGTGCACAGACGCAAGTGGGAGGGCATAGATGTAAATAACTTCGAGGAAATAATTTGAATATGTATAAGACCTCTGAAAAATAACATGAATATGAATGACTGTCCTAAATAAATATATAGAAGTGAGACCAACCAGTGTGCATGCAGGAGGATCACGGAGGTGATCTCCTGTGCACCCAGTGCTGAAATAAAACTTTGCTTCACAGACTTTGTCCTCTCTTAAAAACTACATAGGTGAATGTTTCTCACAATAGGTTTAGCAAATCAGTAATACGTCTTCCGTTTCTTCACATCAAAAGGTGTAAATGTGATAGTATTGGGGGAAGCACGGAGAAGAGATTTGTCTGATCAATAGTTATGTACGCGTACTCCTCAAAACCCAGGTGTGATTCTCTGCTCTCAAAATAAGGTCCAGTAACACCAGTTTGAGTACAGACTGATAAAGTATGTTTGGCTTCATTTTGTTTGTATGTTTGTTGGCTTGTGTGTCAGTAAGTGTATTTGATATTTATCCTTGAATCTTCTTGTATAGGTTGAAACATTCCTTTAATACCAGTGATATTTGATGATATTCCACTTGAAATAGTTTGCTTTTACTTTAGTCATTCTCATTATAACAAGCATGTAAAAGTCCAGTCTAAAAAAATTATCAAATAACTTATTTAATCCATTAATTCAGCCTGTCCTTGGAGATAAAACCGTGTTTATTCCAACAGAAATACCTATAGCTACATGATTGTCCAAATAATAAGTTCAAAAGCAAATCATTAAAATCTTCATTTGTGAGAGAAATGCATTTTTTTTTGCTTTGGTTGTAGTTAAAATGAACCATATTGTCCTGCGCTATAAATCTTCTGCCAGCTCTGTGGAATGTCAGCAGTGGCACAAGCATGAAACTTTTGAGTTTAGCAAGGTGACAGGCTTAGGTATCTTTAGTAAATAAGGGTACCTGACAAGAATCAGTTGTGGAGTTTCTATTTTCTTAACTGTGGAAGACAGGATATCTCATCCATTCATTATAGGGTATAAGTACATAGTCTGTTGATTTGTAGAATTTGAGGACCATAACATGGTAAAATGCATCTTTTTGCATTCTTGTTTCAGCCACTCAGGTCATCCTCTTGTATTACACGATCTGTTTGAAAGGAAAAACCTGATTGGTTTTTCAAAGCTGTGTCTGTTAGAACCCTGAACTGATGGTATATGTTTTTGCTGGACTGAGACTGCTCAACTTTATGTAGTTCTGTTATTAAGGGATTGATTAAGAAAAATTTTAAGGTTTTCAATGCAAGAAAGCTATGAGGTAAAGGAAATCAAAAATGGTGTTGGGAACTAGCAGCTTGGCATGTAAGTTGTCTTTCAAAAATGAGACTGTTTGTAATACTGAAATTTCATTTACATGTCAGCGAAACATCTGGTATTGGGGAAGAAAAAGGTGATGAAACTAGTGTCCTGGTTCTTTAAGCTGTTCTGCTTTTCATCAGTTCACATGACACTGTTCATTATTTTTCTTTTGAACAAAATTACCTAAAATAAATTCTGTGGTTTCTGGGTTTCCTTTTGATTTCTTTAAAGTTTATATTCAAATATCAGAATTTTGCTGTATTAACTGTCTTTGCATTTCTAATGAACTGTATAATAAAGCCTACTTTGTAAAGATAAATGCAAAGCCTGCATATCTTATCGTGGTGGCAGCTAAAACGAGCATAGCAAACATAGACCTGGGTGGCACAGTTGGAGTGTTTTATTCTCAGATACTTGTAGACCAGACATACAACATCAGAAAGCAGTAGAGTGTTGATGGGTACCAGGAAGTCGTATTTAATTATTACTTTAGGTGGCTGCAGTTGAAATAAGCTAGTGCCTTCCCAAATAGTGAAGATCTCAGTGCAAGCAAAGCCATTTGCTTCAGACTGATTTAGATGATGGACAAAAGTGTTTAAGGCTCTTTGAGGAGAATTGGGGAAGAAGACTGTAAGAGCCATGAAAATAAGGAAAAGGATGCACCAAAGAGCACTGCAAATTACTGATTCCTGATACAGTAGCAAGGGGAGCATGGAAACAACAGGAAAATAAAATCATTAGCATTTTGATATTATGTAGAATATAACAGTCTTAAAGCATCATGGCTGCTGGAGAAGGATGTTCCTTTACGGTACTACTAGTCTGTATAGTACAATGTAGTTCAACATCACAGAGAAAGGAATCGCTGTGAATTCATACAGTGATGCCAGATTTTTTGAATGATAGTTAACCTGCAACAGTGCAGTTAACAATACAGATGGTTAACAATGTGGAAACAGAAATTAAGTTCAGTTTTGTGATCAGCTCAGTCCATGTATATCTCAAACTATAAGTGGTAAGCGGAGGCATAACTTTAGTATGATTTGCATACTCCCCTGGGTGCATTTACTTCTTCCTTGCCCACTATCTGCATTTAACTATTTCTATATTAAACTATCTATTTTCTTACCTGTACTTGGATTGACAGCTTTTCCTGACCACTGGACTTTGTTTTTCTTTGAAGAATGCAGATTATTCATGTTGTGTAAGAGAAGAAAGATCTTACTTCAGTCAGTGCACCTGCTTTTTAACACTGCTGCTTTTCATGACTTACGCACTCAATATGCTGTTACGATGTGAAACTTAGTGAAACTGAGAACATTAGAATAAAGGTATGGGTCGTAGTCAGGATTTAAATGTCAACATACATCATCTAGCAAGTTGCTTAATTGTATGTAGGAAGATGGTGACAGTAAGGGAAAATTTTATCAGTCTTGTCTCTGCTTCAGTTCTGTTTACTGCAAAGGTAAGCAAAGAAACATTTCTCTTTGAGAAACTCTCTGTTGAGGTTCTGGCCAGAAACATTTCTATTTCTCCAGAAGAATTTGCACAGACAATGGAAAAAGAAGAGATGTTTTCACATAGCCTTTTTTTTTCCTTTGAGGCAAGTGTTTTGTGAAAAACAGAAGGCTGCAAAGTGATCCAAGTTCCCTTTCTCCTGTTTTACCAACACAGAAATGAAACTTAAACCTAGGAGTGACTTTTTCTAATTTTTTTTTTTTTAAGGAAGCTTCAGTATTTCATTGCCAATCTATTTCATATATCAGTAGGAGTAATGGAAAATTACACTTATTTTTCTAAGATTTAGCCTACCAAATTTCATGTAACTTTTTTTGTTTAAAACAATCTTGAATAAATCACTTAGATTTTATTGGATACAGTCAAGATCTATGCCAGCAAGAGCACTGAACTTGACGACATGTCAGCTTCCTTTAAGGAGAGAGTGTCTGGTTGCACTGGCTGCATTATACTCTTCTAGCTGGTGATGTTGTAGGAAGGTGGAATATGAGCAAACGTTTACAGGCATTGTGTTGCTGGCAGGTACTGAGATCATCGCAGTTTTCCTGTTGGTATGAACCTCCAGATAGTCTTATGAGGTAATCAGATAACAGTTATTCGTTATGGAAGATATATACTGCTCGTATATTTTGACAGGGATGCAAATTTACCATTATAAAAGAAATGGAGAAAACTCGCATGGACTTAACTCAGTTGCTGGTTGGGCATCAAAGGTACATCTTCTACAAATAAGCAGGTGTCTCTTAAAGCTTCAGCAGGGCTTTGTCATCCATGACTATCCTGGGATAAAAAGTTGTGTTTAATGATGTGTGTGATGCCTTAATACTCTCTCAAGCAATAGCATGCTTTGCAGGTTTACCACTGCCCATGATGAAGTGACTGCTAAGTTACTCTTTTAAGAAAAAAAATGTTTGGAAATATGTGTTTTAACAGAATAAAAATCCCCTGATAGGTGGCGTGTAGACATGCTGATTATTGCCTCTTCCAGTGTTTCCCTAACCCCAGCCTGCAAACTCCTTCAAAACAATACGCAGCAGCAGTTCTGCCCAGACGCTCATACCCAACCTGTGCTGTCATCACCACCACTCAACTGGTCTTTGCGGCTGGGCCTGCAGCTCCACAGCGTGCCCAGGAACGGCAACCAACCGGCCACGGAGTCACCACCTTCAGATCAGGTGGCAGGAGAAAGAGCAAAGTGTGATGAGAGCATTGGAGGCCCAAGAGGAATTAGAGGGAAGCGCGGCTTTATGACTGGTTCTAGGGCTGAAGTGATGCAGCAATGATGGAAGCACCGTTTGGGATGCCTATGGCTGCGACAGGAGGATGGGGATGAGGAAATGGTGAACATAAGCATGCTTTCTACTGTATGGTATACAAGACCCACCAACAGCTGCTACCACCCAGGCAACCTAGGTTTGGAAAACCGTGGTTTGTTCTGTGTTGCATTGTTTTCTTCACTTTTGATTTTGTGCTGCCTTCACTGGCACCTGGTTTGATAATCATTTTTTTAATCTCCTGACTGGAAAGATCTTGTTCAACTTCTTGTTCTAAAGGTGTGATTAGACTTCATGACCTTGTGTATAGTAGGCTTGTTTGTTGCAGGAATTCAAACAATAGTGTTTAAAAATAAGCTGGAGCAGTACTATTGATAATACATATTTGGATAAGATAGGTTAAAAAAAATGGTTTACTGACATCTCATCTGGTAGTACTCCAGTGAGTTAAAACCATGTAAACTTTCTTGATAGAACTCCTTTTTTTTGTGTTCTTTTTTTTTATTTCTTCTTTTTTCCTCCCAAAAAAGGCAATGGAATTGCTGACGTAATAGATGAAAAGGAATATTTGATGAGTTTTGCTGCTCATATGCTGAAGTAGGCTTTTGATAATTCAGTTCATCCAAAAAGATGAAAACTTAAAATGATCGAAGTGTTTGGTCTGTACCTGCTGAATATACTAGCAATTTTGGAAACTTTACTTTTGTGTGTCTCCTCAAGCTTATTTTTCCTGATGTGACAAAATATTTTTGAGTAATCCTTTTGTCCATGCTTACCAAGAATTTATGAAACTGCAAAGTAAATAGTTTTATCATTCACAAATGGGTATATTTGTGCAGGCTGGGATGTTATCTCCATTGCTGCTACCTCGATTTCTGTGGCCAGATTTGGCAATAAAGGAAGGTCCTATTTCATGCCACATAAGCTGTTAAGATGAAGCCTGGAGTCTTTTTTATAGCTTCAATAAAAAATGAGGTAGTGTTTTTTTCTTGAGTAGTTAGTGGTTCTGGAGATAGAGCTAGAAGAAGAAACATCTTCCTTTCTTAAACAAACAAACAAATAAACAAAAAACAACACCCCAAACACAATTAACACAGAGTTCAGCAAAGGAAGGACGTCCAATTCCTTTTGTGCAACCTGCTGTGAACAGAAAGACAGGTGTGAAACCTATCTAATACCAAAACTGTTGTCTTACTGTCTCTACAACCAGACAATGTATGGAATGCTTAATGGAGCTACCTGCTATTTTCTTTATTGCTTACATTTCTCCTCCTTAGCTTGTAAGTTGCTGGAAACAGAGGCATAGCACTTCATGGAAGCTTTGGAAATTAAACAATTAAAAGGATGGTTATGGTTTTCAAAAGCAGTATTTTGAGAAACAGAAAAGACCTGACTTCCTACTGTGGATGAGAGCTCTTCTAGTGACAGATTATCTATAATGCATGATTAAGCTACCAGAAAGCCATTTCATGTGGTAGCAAGGACTTACTGCAGTAGTGGAGAACTGAGTAGCATTTTTCCCTCCAATTTCCTTTCTTTTGTACAGGAGATAGAATGAGGTGGAACTGAGAGAGGCCACCTTGATGTGTGCAAAGAGTACATAAGATGTGTTTCTTGCCTGTCCTGCAGTGGTCTAGACAGTGTAGAAAATTGACAAACTGGTGTTTGTTTCATGGCATCTTAAAGAGAGCATGGTTTATATTAATCTCTAAGCTAAAATTCTGAAAAGCAAATAGGAGAGAAGCAGGTCTTCTGCCCACCAATTTCCTGTAAAAGCAAAGAGAGTAAGTATACTAGAAAGGCCAAGATGTTAAATATTTTGGCTGGATTTTGGATGCATAGCTTTCAACAATGCTGAGGCCCTCAACTGCACGTAGAGTAGGTAAGAAATGCATACCATTGTGCCAGGAAAATATCAAACATTAGGTGTCTCAAGTTAGGCTCTCAAAAATGGATGTGTCCATTTAAACTACATGGTTCTATTAAAATTACAGGTTACATTTTTCTTGTTTCTTTTCACTGTTGACACAACGTCATCACAGCCACCTCTCAGAGGGCAGGTTGCGTGCTTTGAGTTTCTTATAGAGCACAGTAACACATCTATTAAAACTGCAGCCGGTTCGTGCGCTGAAGAGAGCTATGAAGGCAGTGACCATCTTTCAACAGACACGTGCAAGTGCAGACGAGAAAGGTGGTGTGAAGCAGAGTCTTGCCACAGACAGTATCTCTGACACTCAAGAGTTTTCTTGTCACCAGCACATGTACCAGATGATAGCTACACATTAGTGATTTGTAGTTAAGTGATATTTAAGTTCAAATTACACATTAGTAAGTGGCCTTAGCTTTATCTTGGCGACGTAAAGAAATGATGGGTGTGGTGGGTAAGTTCCATGCAATAAAGTGTCTAATTTATTCTTCCCAGAGCAAATGTTTGTTAGTTAATACCGTTCTATTAATAGTAGATTTCAGTATTTTCTTTCTGAAGTTTTCAGACTCGTATCTGAGATCTTACTCTGCTTAGATCTTTGTGGTTTTTTTTTTCCCCCAAAATATATCCATATTTGTTTCCAGTTTCAACTCTTATTATATACTTCTGGTTTTTGTTACATCTTTCACCTCTTCAGCCTTTCTGCACTTCCCTAAAGGCACATAGCCAGTGCTCTTCAAAGACTGTAGAGGTTAGCACTCATATTTGAGACCACCCATAATTAACAGTGCTCTAAAGAATGGTGAATCCTGCAGAGTAAAAGGTAATGGTTAGTAACACAGTTTTAGGCCTTCACTGTTTGACAGTCTTCCATTCCTTGCCTCAAATGATGCTGTTTTCCTCTAGATACCCTGCAGCTCATTGGCAATGGAGAGATAAGATATGACTGCCTTTCAAGAGGTGAATCCTAATGTTGTTGCGACCAAGGCATGGATTTAATAAAAATAGGATAACCTAAAACTGAATTGCTTCTGCTACTCCAGAATTTGTCTGTAGAAACCACGTTTGACTTCTGTTTCCCCTTTCAAATGAAGTCTGAGTTCTGCTTATCTGCAGCAGCAGTGAAATCTGCACCAAGGCTGAGAGAAAAATACCAGTCAGGAAACATCACTTTTGTAACACAACCCCAAGATACATAATAAAAATGGCCTTTTCGGAAAGTCAAGCTGTTAGCGCAGGCAAAGAGAACAGCAGCAGGGCCCCCTACTTTGTGCCAAGCTGTGCTGGTATCTGGTGCTGGTATGTGTGAGTTTTCCTTACAGACTCAAGTACTTTAGGGGTAACAGAAACATATACCCTGGGTGCAAAATATCATTCCTGATAAAGAGCTGGCGTCTGTTGACGTTTTACAGCTTAATCCCTCCACCTGCCCGGACAGCTCCATCCATGTGCCAGGGGAGCCAAAGGTAAGACCCTGGCTATTTCCTCTGCCTGAGGGCGCTGGGCGCCGATCCGCCCTGCCCGGAGCAGCCCTGCCCTACCCTGCCCGGCCCT
>NW_009593407.1:0-461 GCF_000690535.1 Cariama cristata
CCCCCTAGGAAAAGCTAGGGGTTTTACATACAATCTTGGCGGACTGCCAGAGGGGGAGAGTACAGAGCAAGGAGGGCCAGTCCCAGGGCAGGGCGCCGGGCGAGGGAACGGGTCTTCCGCCTCCTTTTCCTGCTGGGCGTTTCGGGGTGCCGGGGACCTTTCGCGCGAAGCCGCTCTCCTTTTTCAGGAGTGGGAATCGGAGTCGTTCACGCCGGCTACGAAAGGCGCCTCGCCCATCACCTAGGTGCACACAGCACACCGTCCCTACTGGGGCTCGTTAACGGCAAAATAACCTTCTTCCACAACGCCGTCACTCGGGAAAACCTGCGGCAGTTTGTGGAGAACCTCCTGCCGGGCAATCTCGTCGAAAAGGTAGGCTCCGGCACGAGCGTCCCGTTCCGCTTCTCGGGTCGGCCTGGCTCTTCCTCTCTCCCTCCTCAGCCCTCGCTTCGGTGGCCGAT
>NW_009593407.1:1224-2296 GCF_000690535.1 Cariama cristata
TGCCGGCCCCTTCCGCGCCTATAGCGGCCGTTTCCCCTCCCGCAGCCGGGCGCTCATCAAAGACGGAGCTGACGGTCTGCTCCTCTCCCCCGGAGGCCCCTAAACGAGCCGTGATCCCCCTTTTATCTCCTTCCCGTAGGTCAGAGAGGTCCCGCAGCTGAAACAGAGCAGGTCTGATGGAGCTCACAGGTGCCCGTTAACCCTTGGCTTCCCACTCTAAAATAAAGTACACAGCCCCAACGAACAGTTAGGAGAACGAAAGCGGCGTCGACGGAGGGTGCAAAATAACTAAGAGGGCTGGTGGGCGGTCGAGCCTGATGGTTTTCATTACTTTCCCGTATCAGAAAAGCACAGATCAGGCGCGCCTGTCGGAAAGACAGCCCCGCGGTCTGCTTTCCGTAACACCCGGGCAGCTTTTTCAGGCTCGGCTCTCACTCAGACCCCTAATCGCAGAGCGTGGCGCGCGTCAAACGGCCCAGAGGTTAAACTCACGTTCTGCTTCCGTTTAAAGATTACAGATAAAAACTACATCCGCTTTCTCTCCAACTGGAAGAAAGAAAACAAGCCCCACGTCCTTCTATTTGATCATACGCCGGCCGTGCCGCTCTTATACAAGGTAACGTGATTTCTGTCGCTGCGTTGCGGACGCGCTAACAAATGCAGGTGTTCCGAAAGAAAACGCGACATTGCCGTGAGCAGAGGCGGACCGAGGCCTCTAAATAGCATTGACCGGTTCCAGGAGAGCGAGTCGATTGCGGTCGGTTGAAAACGGCACGGCCAGGCGACCGACTTCCTCCGCAGCTGGCTTCTCGGTCCCGCCACGGACGTACCCTTAGCGGCCGCAAAGGCGCGGGTGGGTTTCGGATGCAGCGGCAACAGCGGCACGTACTAACCTTTACCGGTAACGAGAGATTTTGGCGGCACGTCTAATTCTGGCTGCTGGAAAGCCCAATTCCCAAGAAACCCCTGCTACCGTGCAAAATGTCGGGTCGTGGCATAAAGCGGCGGATCCGCTGAGGCTCCCCGTACGATGACCAAGAGAACGCAAAGGGCCGTTCCGCCAGGGAGAGGA
>NW_009593407.1:2327-4014 GCF_000690535.1 Cariama cristata
GGCTCATGCCTCTTGCGGCACGCGCCCGATGCCGCTTAAACCGCGGGAGGTGTTCTCGAAGCAAAGTCACCGCGGGCACGCGAGGGGGAAAAAGGTGTTTCCTTTCTGACGTAAACACGCGCCGGTGCTTTCTCCCCGTCCAGCTGACGGCCTTTGCATACCGAGATTACCTGTCCTTCGGTTACGTGTACGTCGGACTGCGAGGCACCGAAGAGTTGTCCAGTCAGTACAACATCAACGTCTACACTCCCACCATGATGATCTTCAAGGAGCACGTCGACAGGCCCGCCGACGTTGTGCAGGTATTGCTCAGAGCCCTCTCCGAGAGCTTCTGTGAAACGGACGCTGAGGTTTTCTGACCAAGCTCGCGACGAGAGGCTGGTCGGCGGCGCGTTTCAAAGTACGGAGCGTTCGTTCTCGGCATAACTTCGGGCTTCAGCAGAGCCAGAGGGTGACCGTTAGGAGAGAGGAGGAGGCTCTGCGGGCTGGAGCTATGGCATCTGACCTTTATGAGGAGGGTGGCCGCAGGTAGCCTCTCCGTCTGGGGGCCTCAAAGCATGTCGGGAGACTTCAGCAGGGGCCGTGACGGCCGACAGCCTTCCCGAGGCTTCAGACCGGAACGGCGCGACAGCTTGACCCTCCTCATCCTGCTCCGTTCTGACCTCTGCTTTCTCTGTCCTCGCCAGGCACGAGACATGAAGCAGCAGCTCATGGACGACTTCCTTTCCCAGAATAAGTTCCTCATGGCCGCCAGACTCGCCAACCAGAGGCTGTTCCAGGAGCTGTGTCCCGTGAAGAAGTCTCACCGGCAGCGAAAGTAAGGCTCCGCGGGCGACGCATCCCCCCGCTTTGCTCCCCGAGGCTCCGGCGCTGCTCCTAAAGCCGCCTTTTGTTTGATTCTGAGGGAGAGGGGGAAACGACCGCATCGGATGGCGCTCGGGATCCGCCTGGTTTGAGCAGCGCCTGGCTCGCCGGGATCGTTCTGGCTAGCGGAAAAGGGGCGGTCGTTCCCTCTGGCGTCCCAGACGGCTCTAAATCCTCCCTCTCGTTGCGTCGCCTAGGCACTGCGTGGTCTTACTGACCGGAGAAGGCGAGAAGTTTGCCGAGGCTTACGAGGCATTTTTGACGTTTGCCGTGGCCAACACGAAAGACACGCTGAAGTTTGCGCACGTCTACAACGATCGGCAGCCGGAATTTGCGGATGCCTTGCTGACGGAGGAGGAGAAGTATCGGGGAAAGTCAGCTGTGAGGGTTTCCTTTTTTTGTTTTCCCTTCTTCTCGTCACCTGTCATTCTACCTCGCATCACTTTCTGTAGGATGCTATACCTCGATCCGACACCTAAGTCTGGGCCGCGATTGGAAGCGTACCATCGGTCTAGGCAAAAAGCGCCTTCCTCTCTGACATCTGCGGTGTTATTGGCTCGTCCAGGTGGTCATTTTGGAGAGACGCAATAACGCAGGGAAGGTCGCCTATAAAACCTTGGAGGAGGCCTGGCAGGGCAGCAAAGAGGACAACTTCATCCTCCTGGATCTTCTGGACCAGCTGAGGACAGACCCCGGCCTTCTCTCTTCAGAGACTGTCTTGGCAGACTTGAACGACGAACTCGCTCCCGTAAGTGCGCGGCCTTCCCGGCTGCCTAACAACCGCAACGGACCTTTTTGGACGGTCCCGTCATTACGGTCACTC
>NW_009593407.1:4139-4350 GCF_000690535.1 Cariama cristata
GTCGGGCCGGCAGGTTTGCCACTGGCTTTTTCCTGTTTTCTTTTTAAACAGATGTTCCTTATCCGATGGCTCTACTCCACGCTGGACTATATCTCGGACTGCTGGGACAGCTTGTTTCACAGTAACTGGTACGGACTGGGCGGGAACGAGTCTCGGTAGGGAGCGGGATTGCCGTAACCCCGTGCAGAGCCAGGTTCTTATTACCAGGAAC
>NW_009593408.1:0-504 GCF_000690535.1 Cariama cristata
ACCCCCTTTCCAGTGCACCCCCGGTCCCCTCCCCGCTGACCTCTCCATGCCCCCCTTTTCCCGTGCAATCCCCGGTGTACCCCCTTTCCCGTGCATCCCCGCCGCGCTCTCCGTACACCTCCCCGGTGCCTTCTCCACTCACGCTCCCCCCGTCCATCCCCGCTGCGCACTCCCTGCGCTCCCGGCCATGAACGGCGCGCGGCCATGAACGGCTCAGCGACGGGCTCCGAGGGGGGCTGGCAGCCCAAGTCGGTGATCATCCCACTGGTGTACTTCATCATCTTCCTCGTGGGCACGGTGGGCAACTGCCTGGTCCTGGCCGTGCTGCTGCGCAACGGGCAGGTGAAGAACACCACCAACCTCTTCATCCTCAACCTGGGGGTGGCCGATCTCTGCTTCATCCTCTTTTGCGTCCCCTTCCAAGCCACCATCTACACCCTGGAGGGCTGGGTGTTTGGGCCCTTCATGTGCAAGGCCGTCCACTTCTTCATCTACCTCACCATG
>NW_009593408.1:596-3818 GCF_000690535.1 Cariama cristata
CTCACCGGGCAGGAGAGGGGGACAGAATCCCCTGGACGCAAGCCCCGAGTGCTGCGACCTCCCGGGGGGGAATCCAGGAGCGTTTCCCAGCTCATGTGTGCAAGGAAACGAAACCACCGAGGATGGGGGCCAGCGGAGAGGGTTGGATTGGGACTCCTGTCCCCAGTGCCCAGCTTGGAGGAAGCTTTCAGACCCCGAAGCCGTAGGACTGGGGTTTATCCACAGGCTCCAGCAGCTGGAGGGGAGGAGAGAAAACAGAGAGAAACAAAGCTCAGTCCCTGTGCAGCCCTGGCTCTTCTGGGATGCTTGGAGAGAGCCCCTACCCTCCCAACAGCCCGTGGCAAAGCAGGCAAAGCTCGAGGAGGAGAAGACACTGGGATGTTTGAGCTGGGACACTGCTTTTCCCACCCTCCCCTTTTATTAGCAAAAAACCCCTTTCTGTCCCAGTGCTGTTCCTTGTCCCAGTGACTGTCCCAGCCTGACCGAGGGTGGGTTTTAGCTGGGAACCTCTGTAAAAGGCAGCCTGTTGCTCGTGCCTGTGCTTTACCCCGTGCTAACTCAGCCCCTGCCTCTGCAAGGGCCGGTGAGTTACTAACCCATGGCAAGCGAGAGGCAGGGAGCTCCTGGTGCTGCTCAGCTCAGCACCCGAAACCTGTGAGATGGGATGTGAGAAGGCCCCTGAAAGTCCCCTGGGAAGAGCCACAGCAGCCCCAGAGCAGGGCTGGATGTGTCCTGCCATCCTGGCACAGCACCCTCCAGCCCCCCAGGAGCTAAACCAGCCAGGGTCTGCCTCTCCTCCTGCATCCCACAGAGCTGGGAGGAACGGAGGTGCTGAGCTATTGGGGGCTTGCACAAGCCCCCAGATCTGGGGGTAATTAAGGAACCACCTAATTGCAGAACTGAAAATGGATGACGTGCTTTCGCATGTGCCAGCATGAGGAGCACTGTGGCTGGGGACTTGCTCCTGCCTTCATATCCTCAGCTGCTGCTATCGCTTGTGCCAGACACACCGATGAGCAAGTGAGGATCTCCTGGATTAAGGAGAGGGACAGAAGGGGACCATCCCCGTCTTTCCCACAAGCACTGCTGGGAACAGAGAGGGTGATAGGACAGAGTTGGGGGAGAGGATCGTCCTCACCTCACGGCACTGCGCAGGGACCCTGAGAAGCACTAGGGAATCAGTTGAGTGACTAACTGCCCTGGAAAGCTCAGCTCCATCACTTTTGCCCTTTCTCCAATCTGCTCCTGGAGCAGTTCTCCGTGCCCTCCCCAGGACTGCAGTCGTGTCCCTCTCCCTTTCCCATGCAGGTATTTGACCATACGATACCCCCTGCACTCGAGGGAGCTCAGGACACCCACGAATGCCCTCACGGCCATCTGCTTCATCTGGGGGCTTTCCTTCATCTTCTCAGGCCCTTACCTCAGCTACTACCAGGAGTTCCAGTTGGCCAACCTGACCGTCTGCCATCCCATCTGGGAGATCTCCCAGCGCAAGGTCATGGACATCTGCACCTTCATTTTCAGCTACATCATCCCAGTGCTCATCCTGAGCCTCACTTACGTGCGGACTATTCACTACCTGTGGAGGTCTGTGGACCCTCTTCAAGACATGTCAGAGTCCAAGAAGGCCAAGCAGAAGGTCACCAGGATGATCGTCATTGTAGCCATCCTGTTCTGCATCTGTTGGCTGCCCCATCACCTGGTCATCCTCTGCGTCTGGTTCGGGTATTTCCCCCTCAATCATGCTACATACGTGCTCCGCATCCTCTCGCATCTCATCTCCTATGCCAACTCCTGCGTGAACCCCATCGTTTACGCCCTGGTCTCCAAACACTTCCGCAAGGGCTTCAAGAAGATCTTCATCTGCCTCTTGCACAAGAAGGCAGCTAACAAGGTGCACGTGGCCCAAGTGACGAACACCGTCAGCACGCTGAAGGCAGAGCTCAGCAAGGTGACCCACACCAGCAAAGCCCTGCCTGGCCGCTCCTCCAGGTGCTGCAAGGTCCCAGCGCAGCCCTGGGGGGAGGCAGAGCTGGTGGGACATCAGCAGAAAGCAGGTGGCTCCTTTGTCACCTTCAACATCACCTAGGAGAGCTTCTTCCCACCCCATGGCTTTGTAGTCTCCCGCAGCATCACAAGCCTGGGGACGGGCTACGTTTTGGGTAGAAATGCATCAAATCATATCTTTTTTCATTCAAATGCACCCAGACATCATAACTGTTAAAGCGATGTTGCTGACTACAGACTCAGACAAGTAACCAACTGAGGATCCAAGGGCAGGATCTGCTTCCACCAAGGACGTGCTGAGAGCAGAGAGACCAAGCCTGCAAATCAACTCTCGTATGTAATCACCTGTTCTTCTGTCATGGACAGACTTACACCCTGTTGCATCTATGCCTGGAGCTTATTGAAAGCTTTGGTCCCTCCAACCAATGCAGCGCCCGGCTGGAGTTAGCGGGATGCGCTTTTAGGGACATTTGGGAAGTCTTGGTTTATTTGTGTCCCAGTTCAGGAGCTGTGTCTCAGGGCAGCGCTGGCCATAGCCACGTGGGCACAAACCCAGCTCCGGTAGGAAAATCCAGGAAAGAAGCATAGAAATCAGGAGACAAACCTTCCTGGTGCAGCCAGTGCTGGCTGGGCTTTCACGTCTCCCTGGGACTCGTGGCTTGGGGGAGGTTTCCCCAAGATGGAGCCCGGCTGGAAGCAGCATCCGTAGCCGAGACGAGAGCTGTAGCCCAAGTACGGGACTGCTGAGGGCACAGGGCACTGCCCTGCGCTGCTGACCATGGCTCATCTCTGCCGTTGCGGTACGTGCGAGGCTCTGCAGAGCATCCGGAGGTCACCAAGGGCTGGCGGGGAAGGAGAGAGACTGTTCGCTGGGGGGGCACAGCTGTGGCCCCGCAGGAGAGGTTGCACTGCCAGGGGAAGCGGAGCTGGACTTCAGCGGGGCAGCGCTGGGGAAGGATTTTAATGGTTTCAGACAGCTTGGGCATGGCTCAGCACCTCAGCCCAGGTGAGGTGCTTGTGGAGAAGAGCAAAGCAGAGCACTGGCACTGCTTTCCTGCCGCTGCAGTTTGGGGCTGGACAGCTGGGGCTGTGCGAGTGCTGGGGACCCCTCAATAAAGCCCTCCATCCCATGTCCCATGTCCAGCTCCCTTGAGACACCCCACAGTCCACAGCGGAGGAGAGACGGGTGCTGGAAGGGTGGTGGGACCCGCTGGC
>NW_009593408.1:3844-5169 GCF_000690535.1 Cariama cristata
GGGGTACATCTGAGCACAGCCATGGAGGGGGGACCACGGCGGTGCAAGGAACAGCACTGCACTCCCCTTAACGCAGCTGTACCCACGCATGAGAGGCTGATGTGACTCACGCACCCCCCCTCTTAACGCTGTGAAGGCTCCACGAGTGGCTGAGCCCTGCGACCGCCAGCAGCCGAGGGTTTTATTTAAAGACCCATCGTTTTCCGTACCAGAAGAGCATCACTGGAATAGGATCAATTAACTCTTTTGAAAACCCTGCGGCAGAGCACAGGCAGACTGTACCCACGCATGAGAGGCTGATGTGACTCACGCACCCCCCCTCTTAACGCTGTGAAGGCTCCACGAGTGGCTGAGCCCTGCGACCGCCAGCAGCCGAGGGTTTTATTTAAAGACCCATCGTTTTCCGTACCAGAAGAGCATCACTGGAATAGGATCAATTAACTCTTTTGAAAACCCTGCGGCAGAGCACAGGCAGAGGGGGTGGTGAAAGCGCATGGGAGCTGGGACAAGCTGTGCTGAGCATCCCTGCAATTCCCAGGTCTGTACCCTGACAGCACCAAGCACCTGTGAAGATCAAGTCTCTATAAATTGCCATTACAGAGGGTGTAAGTAAGGCTGTCTGCACAGATTTCCCTCCTTGTGAGGCCCCATGGCAGAGCTCCCCAGGACCGGGATGCGTTGCAGGATGCTATTTCTCTCTCCCCTATGTTGGGGGCCTGCAACATGGTCCGGGTCCCGACGCAGCCCTCCTCCACACCGCGCTACCCTCCACCGGTCTCCAGCGCTTTGCCTTTCCTCCTGGGAAGCTTTTGGCTGTAAAACATGTTTTCTCCTGTTGAGTGTTATTATAACCAGATCTTCCTGTCCCCACGCAGAGGGCAATAAATCAGCCAGTGCCTCGTATCAATAACTATTATATTTAGTCTAGGCCTGCTCATGACATAAGTCACAGAAAGCGAGTGTATAAACAGCTCCATTACTTACATCTGCATTTATCTCCCCTGCTCAACCCTTCCCAGCCAGGGAAAACATTGAATCAGCATGCAAACATGGCTAAAAGCTTGATCTTCCTCCTGTCCTCGTCCACGTCTGCTCTGAGAGCTGTGGGATCTGGCTCTGATGGATCCCCCACACCGAGGGGTTCAACTCGCTCTCCTGGACACAGTTACCCCCTCGCCTAGGGGATGGAGATGTCCCACCGCTTCTGCACTGCCCAAGGACAGGGGGTCCCAGTGCTGGCATGGCCGGGGGTGCAATGTCCCTAGTCCCTTTGTGCCATCACAAATGAGATGCTGAACCTGCTCCCCTACTTCTTGCTCCCCCCC
>NW_009593408.1:5200-6260 GCF_000690535.1 Cariama cristata
CCCCCGATCTGTTTTCCCATCACACTTGGCTGTCCCCACGTATCTCAACCTGAGATGCTCCAGGGCACCATGGTGTCAGTGCTGGGGCCGCACGGCAGGAAGCCCCACAGAGTTGGTGCTCGCTTTCAAGCCCAGGTTGTTCCCCTTCATGCAGGGCTGAGTTCTCAGAAAGGACGGGAGTTGCTCCCGAGTTCATCTTTTTATAGCGTTCACAAGAAAATAAAAATTATTGGCTCACAGATGTACAAGCCAGCCAGCAAGCCTCAATCCATGCATTATGCCCCCATGAGAGGCTCAAAACCCACCCAGAAAGAGGGAGCCTTTGCTTTGAGCCTTGCAGGGGGGAAGGAGCTGGGCTGGTACCCAGGTATCTCATCTCACCGTGGGGTGAGAGCTGGGGTGTTGGTGAAGGATCCAAGAGGAGAAGCAACCCCCGGGGCTGTATTGGGGCTGCTGCTGCTCTTGCTACTGATGCTCAGCACACAGTGCTCAGCCCCGAGAGACCCATGGGGACCAGGGCTAGGCGGAGGGGGGCCAGCTGTGCCCCAAATTCCTTGCCCAGCCCCAGGGAGGCTCCTGGTGCCATTCCTAAGCCGATCATGGGGAAAGCTGGGGCCCCAGCGTGGCCACCGACCTCTCAACCCCCCAGCACCAAGCTGTCCCCAGGCTGGGGGGCCACTCTGAGCAGCAAAGATGGCTCTCTGGGGACCCACTTCTCGCAGCCGCCTTGGATCCTTCGGCAGCAGCGTGGCCACCACGAAACAGCCGAAGAAGAGGGAAACGACTCTGACGGGCAGCTCTGACTCCGGGTGACAGCACTGGGGCTGAATCCTGCAGTCCCACCCTGGCGAACGCAGGCTCACAACAGCCAGCAGGAGAAAAGTGCTACATTACCGTGGTTTTTGTAAACTCCATTTGTTTCCCAAGTTTTTTGGCATTGCATAGGAAAGGAGGCTCAAAATAGCATTAGAAGCTTAGAGCCATGACTATCAGCCAGAGGAGTAAAAGCGACTGGGTCCCCTCTTCAAAACAGGCCATCAAAACCACACACGCTGCAGCG
>NW_009593409.1:0-5977 GCF_000690535.1 Cariama cristata
CCTGCCGTAACCGCCGCCGGGCCTTCCCTCCATCTTTGGACGGTTTCAGCCCGTTTACGCTTTCACCCAGGCTCGTCCTCGTTGATGGGCTTGGGGCTTCGCTCCTGGCTCTTCCTGGCCCCCCGAGGCAGAGCAGAGACTGAGGCGCTGAGCCTGGCAAAAGGCTCTGCCTGGAGGGTCCCGGTCCCGGTGCGACAGCAGGTGCCAAGGAAGAAAATGGGGCGGCTTCGCATAAAGCAAAAAACGCCACGTTAGCTGTCACCGGGGCTTTCCTGAGCCTGCTCCCTCCCGAGGGCTGCCCTTGGCATGGCAGAAAGGGCTTGACCGTAGCCAGAGGCCGAGAGAATTCCTGGCAGGGGAGAGGGGGTCAAGAAATATCTCCGAAGCTTAGGTGCGCTCTGTAGAGGAGCAAGCAGTCGGGTTTGGGAGGCAAGGTGAGGAAGGGGAGAAGTCAGCTCAGTAGGCGTAAAATCTTAGCCGGGCTTTGGGCAAAAGTAAGTCAGCGGTGGGCAAAATATTTGGGCAAAAATAAGGAGGTGTCACCACTGTCTGCAGGCAAGGACGCTGGAATAAATTTCTGCCTGAGCAGTGTGGTTTGTGATTCCCGTGTCTAGCACGAGCTTCCAGATCGGTCTCGGTTAACAAGCTCAGGGGCTGTTCTAGCACCGTCTAGTTTACCGGTGCTGGAATCTTGTTGCGAGTGTCCAAGCTGCTGAATGTGCAAGCTTGCATTTTCACACTACCTTAGCATAAATAGTCAAAGCATCGGATCAATATCAAGCATGAGTGAAGAAAGCAGGTTGTTCTCGTGCTGTCTCTAACAGTAAGTTGGACGTGCTTGAAATAGAACTGTCTATATGGACTGCTGTGAGCTGGCTGGGCTATTTTAAGTGTTACTAAACCTTGTGGCTGGCATCTTTTGGGAGACGGGACTGAGGCAGCCGCACGGTAGGAATCATTCTCCGACTTTGCAGGGGCAGTAGGCTGCTTTGCTTGGGGTTGTACTGTAATTCTGGGGGTGATGGAGCGAGCCGTTGAAAATCCAGGCTGCTTTCTGCTGAGTTTCTCCCTTCTTGCTGTGGGAATTGACTGCAGCAAGGCTAATCTGAGCAGCTTTCAGAAATGGCTCTAGGTTTCTTTTTGTATGTGGAGAGGAATGAGGCAATCCAGTGAATTCTTTTTTTGTGCAAAGAAGTGGATCCAAGGATGTATCTTTTTGTTCTAAGATTATCATCTGGCTGCTGTGCTTGGAGATGGTCAGTAGCTTTCTGTCGGGATGGAATGTTTTCATAGTTAATTGCAGGGATTGAAAAGAGAAAGTCTAAAGCAAATGGAACAAACAGCTGAAAAATCTAACTAAAAACCGTGATTACTCTTTCTTTACCCACCCCCTCCCAATCTATGCCACTTTGGTCAAGTCACCACAACAGTTTTGGAAGGTATGCTAGTGAGAAATGGAGTGATTTTATTTTTTTTTTCCCTCTGGGGATCTCAGATGGCTATATGCTATGCTGGTGGATTCTTGTTAGGTGTAAGCTGGGGCAGTTAGGATGAAGGTTGTTTCAGGCATTATGTGCATCTTCAGACAACAGCACAGCCAGAGATTTGGGAGTGTTGTCTATAGGTCCTGCATTTGAAGAATGTAGAGCTGACTTAAAATCTGGTTATTCCCTTGCTTAGTGGTGGAATGCCCCGGGTGAATTGCTGTGCTCGTCTTGCTGGATGCCAGCACCGACAGAGAACAAGGGAGGTGTTGAAGGACATCCATAACTATTTCTCTGCTAACAGACTTGTGAACTTCCACTTGTGGTCGAGTGTCAAGCCTGACTGCAGCGACAGAGCCAGTTTGCGGTTTTCCGCAGACTTTCACCCCACAGCTGTCGTTGCGCCACTTACTCTGGAAGTGTGTGCCTGGGCTCGTGGTGCTGTGCACAGTCAGTGCGTTTTTATGCCAGACCAGGGAAATGGGGAGATTGCATGATTGCTGCCTGTGTGAGTGCAGAATGAAATGAAAAGATCTCTTAGTTTTTGGAGACGTGAAGCGAGGAGCTGACAAGTGCGTTGGTGAAAGCAAGTGGTGGCTTGAACGGCAGCATGTATGCCCTTCTGCGAAGGAGACCCCGAGAGCGTGGTCAGGATGCTCAGCATGTCGCTTCTCCCAGCTGAGATTGGGGGAAGAGAGGTGGCCAGAGCTTCCTGATCAAAGGTGACCAAGCGTACGCCGAGCTAACAGAGCATGTGGGAGTACAATGTCTTTGGTTTTGTTTCATCTGGAAAATCTCTTCTCTTGCTAGATAAGCAACTTGTGCTTGTTTTGATGGAGCTTTTTGGTCTCCCTGTAAGTATATGGTCGTAGTTCTTGGGGGGGGGGGGGGCATGATTCCGGCTGGATGTACTGAACCAGTCAAAGGAGATCCCTCAGACCTTCAACCACCTTCTGCTGTGGGTGCAGAGGAACTGCTGAGGCCGCTCTACAAGAGGTGCAGCTCTGGGAAGGAGAGGGGTGGCTCAGCAGGATCCAGAAAAGGGACACATGCTTAGCTCAGCTTCTGCACAAATCCATGTAGAAGGCAACCCTCTTATTACCCTGCTGCCTTCTGGCAGTAGCAATAGCTTCTGTGATTTAAACGATTCAAGCTTGATTTTTCCATGGTATGAACGCCCTTTCTCTGATCCATGATGAATGTCAGTGTCACCAACTGTCCCTTTGGTTTGCAGCGCAGAGTGAAAAAGCAGCTAGGATGGGTAATGTCTCCTGCAGCCAGTGCCCTCCTGGTTCTCTAGTACAATTTGCCGCTGTCTTATCAGTATTTCTGTGTTTTATAGCCTACATCCCTGTTGCTGGTGTCCTAAATGAGAAATCGCAGAATGTATTTTTGCATAACTTAATATTATACAGTTGGGGGAGATAGTAAATTGCTTCATATTGATTTTGCTGTTCCCTTCTCCCTCCGGCTATGCCCTGTGTAACTTTTAAATAAATCTAAGGCACACTGCCTAATGTCAAGTGTATTCGTGCCTCCTATTAAGAAGTCCTCATAGGAATGAAGTTGGAAAGTGGTGTGTTTATGTCCTCATTTATATCATATAAATTATCACTGGAAATCAAAACCTGAAATGGAACTTAACAGCGTGCATAGTTGTAGGACAGAAAATAAAATTTTCTCAAAAAATGTGTTTAACTCATATTTGCGGACAGTGCGGAGAGGGGAATTGCCAGAGGAAAATTGACTTTAGGACAGGAGACTGAAATCATAGAATCATTTGGGCTGGAAGGGACCTTTAGAGGTCATCTAGTCCAACCCCCCTGCGGTGAGCAGGGACATCTCCAACTAGATAAGGTTGCTTAGAGCCCCATCCAGCCTGACCTTGAATGCCTCCAGGGATGGGACTTCCACCACCTCTCTGGGCAACCTGTTCCAGTGCTTCACCACCTTCACTGCAAAAAAATTGTTTCCTTATGTCAAGTCTAAATCTACCCTCTTTTAGTTTAAAACCATTACCCCTTGTCCTGTCACAGCAGACCCTGCTAAAAAGTCTGTCCCCATCTCTCATATAGGCCCCCTTCAGGTATTGGAAGGCTGCAATGAGGTCACCTCGAAGCCTCCTCTTCTCCAGGCTGAACAACCCCAACTCTCTCAGCCTGTCTTCACAGGAGAGGTGCTCCAGCCCTCGGATCATTTTTGTTGTGCTCCTCTGGACCTTCTCCAACAGGTCCATGTCTCTCCTGTGCTGAGGGCTCCAGAGCTGGATGCAATGCTCCAGGTGGGGTCTCACCAGAGCGGAGTAGAGGGGCAGAATTACCTCCTGATGAAATTATTTCAAAAATCATGATTTCAAAAGAAATGAAATGATTTCCAAAAAGGCAGGAGAGGAGAGAGGCTGGAGCTGGATGCAGAAAGCGTGGGGAGGAGTGGGGGGTCCTCAGGAGATGGGGCTGTGCAGGGAGTGGGGGGAGGACACCTGTGTGTGGCTGAAAAGGGGAGAACCAGTGCTTGGCGAAGGCGGGAAGATGTTGTGATAGTTTCAGCGTAGGGTTGTGGTCAGCGGCAGAAGAGGAAGATGGAGTCTGGCTGGATGTTTTTATTACAGTTGGGTTTGGAAAAACCCTGGCAGCTTGTTTAAATCCTGTATTTTCCTTTGCCTTTAAAAAATCCAGTTAAGGTCCTTGAGGAGTCTCTTGCAGAATCACTTAACCAAGAAGCTATTTTGAGGAAAATATTGGGTAGATTTTTCAGTGATAACTCATGACTGAGGGAGGAAACAGATTCATATACGTGAAGCCTTCAAAATAGCCTGAAAGGTGACTTTGGTGGTCTCCATGGAAACTCATCTACTCTGTAGCTTTGCGGAGGACTTATACAAGAGCTGCTGCCTGGCTTAGAAAAAAAAAAAAAGGGGGGGGTAATTTAAAAAAACAAAACCCAGACCTACTAGATCTGAATTTGGGGTGATCCCAGACATACAGCGAAGCGTGGTCTGTAGCAGAGGGAGGCTGTTCCTGGGCCTTCCTGGAGCAGCTGTGCTGGAGAAAACCTTGATGTGACTTTCTGACTGCAATTTAGGTTACAATGGTTGCCGCAGAAAGAAGCGGCTTCGCAGGAGGGAGTCCTAGGTCTGCGCTCGTCTGCTACAAGTAAGACTGCGGGGTGGTCTCTGTTTGGACTTTGCACGTGTCCTGTTGCTGTAACTTTTAGGTACAGAGCATTCTCTGGCTGCCAGTCTCTCTTTTGGAAACAACTTGAAAAAGAAATCACTTTAATAAGAAATTACTCAATTTTTTGCTGAGAATTAGGAGTCCTGGAATGAGGTGACTGGTTTGTGGATGCTTTGGAACTGTCTGTAGTATGTATGGCTGGAGCTGGAAGCCTGAGCTCTGCTCCATGCCAGGAGTTCCCTGTTGGGTGGCATCTCTGATTCTTTCCCCAGGTGGGGATAAAAATGGGAGCGTGGAGGTGGACCCGATGCTGCGGTGATCAGGCTGGTGATGGGCTGTATGGGTGCCTGGCTGTGAGCCGTGGTTTCGTTCCTCTTCCTTGGAGGGAGGCTGACTGGAGTGGAGCAGCACGGAGCTGCCCCTTCTTGCCACTCTCCAGCTACTTCAGAAACTTTAAACGGGATGTTTGTTCTCCTTGTGAAAACTCCCTACTTTCCAAAAAGAAAAGGGACAGAGAAAATATGTAGGAATTTTAGTTCTTGTTCTAAGGCATCCACAAATTTCTTTGCATTCTGCAAATGCTAAAACTGGGTGTGGGGTAGGAGTGTGCTGACTGTGTCTTCCAAGAAGGTAGAACCAAGCGACAAAAAAAGAGAATTTTCCTTAGGCCATCTGAAACACTGACATCTAATGGCTGTGTGGATCCAAAGGAGAATCTCTGCAAAGATCAGCTGCCATGGCTTCTCTAAGAGCTGATCTGAGCCATCTGTTTGAAGCGTGAAACATCTCGTAACTGAGAGATGATGTTACAAAATTTTCATAGTTATGCCTGGATTTGCTGCAGGACAAAAAAGCCTCATTCTGATCGTTAGCAAAGAGCTTTCTCCCGAGACTAGAGGATTTCTGTTCTCTCGTGTTTAATTAAGCTGGACTCTATGCTCAAATGAATGAGTTCAAATGCTAGCGGTGTAGTCCGCCCCTGGATCGGGGAGTCAGTTGGTTTACATGGGGGTGGTTCTTTGGGGCTTTTTGTTGGGTGGTTTGGTTTTGGTTGGTTGCTTTTTTAAATATTTTCCTCTGCTGTTTCTCACCACTGATCCAAAGAGCACGCTCTATTCCCTCTGGCTCTGTTCTTTTCACCTTCACAATTGGCTCTCGCTATGCGTTTTCATTCATGCGGACAAATTGTTCTGCCGTGTACATGATGCGTACATGACCGGGGCACAGCCGGGTGCGCAGCATTCGGCTGCCTTCGCCAAAGGTGCTTGGCTTGGGCTGCCTGTACAGCTGCCCTGAGGTTTTTTTGTATGCCAGGGCATC
>NW_009593409.1:6008-7862 GCF_000690535.1 Cariama cristata
CTCTTCCGAGCCTTGCGCAGGTTATGGTACCTGCCCCGTGTCTCCTTCCCAAGGGGAGAATAAAACCATCTCCATTTGGGAGGCAGACGAGTCAGGATACAGCAATGTGACCTTTGTAGTTGGCATTCAAGGAAGATAGGAAGACCTGCGAGATGAATCGTGTTATTTTAGCATTCTATCTCTTACAGAGCCAGGTGACATCGTGGTGACCCGGGAAGCATGCGGCTGTGGCACTGGGGGCCCTGAAGACTGTCTGGTTTGCAGAGAGGAATGCTACGGTGGTCAGTGCATTTGGAAGGTGGGCCGCGGAGGGTGAACCACGCGGCCGTGGCCGTCGGGCACAAGGTCTATTCCTTTGGCGGCTATTGTTCTGGAGAAGACTATGAGACTCTGCGGCAGATTGATGTCCATGTTTTTAATGCAGGTAAATGTGTCTTTGTGTTGCGCAAAGGAGTGGCTTGCTGGGCTTGCTTATTAGTTTTCTTGCCCACTGCTGCTTAACATATTGCACTGTAACACGCTGTCTGACTCTGATTTCCAAAGAAGCTATCCGTGTAGATGGGGGCCTCTTCCTTTGTGCAGCTCTGTATTTTCAGCTTCAGGGGTAGGGCACAGAGGGGCTGTAGTTCCACAGACACCTAGGATAAGGACTCACAAGAAGTAACTCCATAGCCAGTGGCCTATTTTGTCTTTGTTCTCTGTGAACACTAACTCAACTAGGTGCAAAGAGGTGATGTTTAGCTGGCTCAGGTCCCCCGTCCAGTTTGCGTAACCATGTTCAGCTGCCCTTAGTGTGGAAGGGGTAGGGTGGGAGCCAGTGCCCTCAGTTAAATCTCCCAAGTTTGGACTCCTGAGCTGTTTCCCTGTTGGGGCAGCTGACAACTGCTGCCAGCATGGTGGAGTCAGTAGGGGCACGTGGCTGGGATGGAGGCCTTCCCGTTTTGGCAGCAGTTATTGTGCAGATTCACAACATGGCTTAGAAAAGCAGCTGGAGCTGGAGCCATTTGTGTAGGGTAGCCAGTATCTGTCAGGAGGCTGAATTGGAGCCATGACTGTGCTGGGAGAGGCTGTATTTCTGGATTCAGTGCTCTTTGAATCGAAGAGGTTACTGAGCTGGTCCATGAAGTACTTCTCTGTAATTAGGCAGGTGGTTGAAAAACTGCACAGATGCTTGGATGGGTCCAGCTGAACAGAAACAAGAGTGGAGAACCAATGACCAGTTTTCCAGACGGGACAGCATGCCGAATGCTGTCCTAACAGGCACATGGCATGTAGATAAAACTAGTTTGTCTGTAAGAATTCACTCCTCTAAATCTGACTGTAGAGAAGACTGACTTGTGTGGTAAGTGGGTAAAGGCATTGGTAACACAGGGCTGCCAGTGTGACCTGCCCACAGCGTAGCGGGGAGTGTAGCTCAGGATCTAGTGAACAAAGACGGTCATCTCTGGATAGAGAGACTGGACTCTTACACTCAAGACAGTTGAACATTGTAGGTTGTAAAATGTGCTAGTGGAGCACCACTCTTATGGTGGAAGCATAATTACTGTGCTCAAAGGAATGCTCTTGCATTGTCTTGCCTTCTTACCACTCCCAAATATTCAAGTGTCATGATGCTGCAGCAGTCATGTGGGAGGTGACACTGGCTTCCCAAGCCCTTGCTCAGTTAGCATTGCCAGGTTCCGGTGGTAAAGCCAAGGTACCAGATTTTGAATCATCTCTTTCAATCTGCCAAAGAGGAAGACTGTGTTTTAGGTAGGAAACATCCCATCTAGCTTGACTTTAAGCATTGGCCGTGCTTCCTCAGTGCCCTTTCTGCCTCTGGGGTAGATGCTCCCCTTTTAAGATGCCTGACCC
>NW_009593409.1:7872-18249 GCF_000690535.1 Cariama cristata
TTTCAGGGGAACTGCAGACTGATTTTGGCTATATTTTGTGTGGCCTCCGTGTTGAAAACAAAACTGGAGGCTGTATGTGTGGTAGAGGGAGGGTGATGTAATGGCCATGTAACACTCGCTGGGACTCTTGCGCTGTCATTAAACCCTGTAATACATGTTGACTGCTCTGGCTACTGCTGAACATGACATACAGGCTGCCGAGAAGAAGAACCTGTAATCACAAGGAACTCCTATTAGCAGGGAAAACTCAGGTATGGTTGGGGGTAAAGGAGAGAGGCAGCTGTCTCGTCTAAAGCTTAAAAAAAAACCAAAAAAACAAAAAACAAAAACCAAAAGCAAACAAACCCAAAGCTGCTGTGTTGTTTTGCTTAAAACTGCACTACTGCAAGTCCAAATGATGCCTTCAGGTGTGTTCCCTTGCATGTTGCTGCAGTGAATTATTCCTGTGTTGCCCATTCTTCCAGCTTTGAGTCTCTTCAAAGCTGTTGTTACCCTGAAGTAGTGTCTGCATTCATTATCACCTCTGCACTTTTTCTTTTGGCTTTCCCTATTTTGTTTTTTGTTTTTTTTTTTCTTTTTTGTGTGTGTGTTGTGCCTTCGCTCACAGTCTAGGATGAGCCAGAGCGGAAACCTCTTCAGTGTAATTGATGCAGAATGGAGCCTATTTCTGTCCAGAGTCCTCTGGTCCTTCAGTGCTTCCTCCAGTCTCGCCTGTGACGGGGGCCTTTGGAAAACTGTGCTTCTGTATTCCTTAATTAGCTACTACTTAGGGTCAGACACAGCTTTGTCTTGCATACCAGACTGCTTCTGCACCTTGTCATAGGGGGGAAAAAGCACTGTGGAGGATGGGTTTTGACTTGCGAGCACGTGTAGCGGGCTTAGCGTTTGACGTGGGCTCAAACTTCTGCTTTCAGTGTCTCTGCGCTGGATCAAACTGCCTCCAGTGTGGACAAACAGCCGAGACCATGTGAGAGAGGTGCCCTACATGAGGTATGGGCACTCAGCAGTGCTCATAGATGACATCGTCTACATATGGGGTGGTCGCAATGACACTGAGGGAGCCTGCAACGTGCTCTATGCCTTTGATGTCAGTAAGTTCCAGCTTCTCACTTTTCCTTGTCACAACTGTTCTTGGTGAGTCCTTCTCTCCACCCCATCCCATTGCTTCCCAATGTGTTTTCCGGTCCCTCAGTCTCTCTACAAAGTGACAGTCTGTAGGAGATGGTGCAAATGGGGAATTGGTGTTGCTGGCTGTTTCAGCAGGTTTAGAAGAGGAGCAGGGTGGCCAGTATGTCTGCACACTTGACTCTCTGTAAAACCCTTTGAACAGAGATTACTGAGCTTGTCTAATAGTCAAACTGGCTTTAATTTTTCTATCAGCTTTGTGTGCCCTCTCTGATAGTAACTACAAGTGAAGCATTCTCTCTGTGCGATGTATTATTCATTAACTGTGGCTGAAGGTTGCAGCAAGAAGGGGCTAGAGCTCTCGAGGATTGTGGTTCATCTTCAAGGTGGTCCTTCTTTCTGAAAACGTGAAGGAGAGTGAGGAATAAAACACAGAAGTAGTCGGGGACAGAATGGCAAAATAAGGGAAGGCATGAGTCAAGTTAGATAAACCTGAAAGATAAACTCCTTGAGCCTTTTGGTTGGCTTCTCCATAGTGCTGCTGGAGCACCTGGGGACAACAGGCACCATTAGGAACTGGGTGGACACAAGTGTCGGGAAAGGAAGGGAGTACATTTGGATTCTGGAGGCAAGTGCATCTAAACCCTGACCAGTAACTGTCTTGCTGGACTTGCCAGGAAACTGCTTCCTCTGGTGCTTGGTCATGGGTTCCCTTCTTCGCCAGAAAATGTTTCACAGCTTGGAGCTGCTCTCTGGGCACAGGGTTTCCCCCTTGCCCTGACACATGCAGCTAGGAAGCCACCAGTAAACCTCTGCCTAAGCAGAGGCCTTGTACTGGGAGCTGCCTGGTCTCTCTGGCAACTGCAGCGCTTTAGCATTAAGTGAAAATTATCGGAAAGGCCAGACTTTGGTCGCGGTCTGAACCCTCTGCAGCTGTCTGTACACGCAGTGCCTGTCCCCTGCCAATCCTGGAAAGTGAGGCTGGCAGTCGCAGTCCTGTGTCTGTGGTGTGAGTTCTACTGCAGCAGTCACATCAGGCTGGATAAAGTCCTGGCTGAGTACCATTTTGTCTCCCGGGGTGCCAAGCAGATCATGAGTCGAGGTCTTTTCCATCTCTAACTTGACGTGTTGCAGTTGGATGAGCTCTTGGTGCTGTCATGTGACTGAGCTTAGAAGCAGCCCCGTGAAGGAAAAGAACTTGATAGCTGCTGCAGCTTTCTCACTTGAGGCTGCCCAGGGATTCTGTTGACCTTGCAAGACCCTTTGTGTGGTTCCAGCTGGAGCCTAGGTGCATAGCTGTGGCCGCAGGCCAAGTTCAGAGAAGTTATCCTCGCGAAGAATGTTGCTTTGGCTCCAGTGTTACTGCTTCCTGAAATAAGCACTGCTCTGGGCAGCTCGCAACAGTCAGGGAGGGTGCGGGGAATGTCTCCTGCTGCCTCGAGGCTTATCTGTGCCTCCCTGGGCTCTTGGGACAGGTGCCTGTTTGTGCTTGGCAGTGAATCGCTGGCTTGGCTCCACGTTGCCCTGGCATGGAGAACGGCTCTGGCTGGATTTAAAGTCCTCCCCTAAATCAAGCCAACCCCTGGAGTATGTGGGCTAAGGGGCTGAATCTGGCTGGTGCAGGCTTACAGGGAGCAGTGCGAAGGGAACTGTGAAGGGTGGAGAGTGAGGAAGGCTCCCCTTGCAAAGGGGATGAGCATGTCCCAAGAGGAGCAGATAAGATAGGGAGAGCTGTGCTGAGGAGGCGAGGATGCACGCAGTAGCTCTGTTGACATGGTGAGCTTGTGGTTAAGTGACTTCTGTCTGGATTTGAGAGCGCTGTTTTTCCTCAGTCAGTTAGTCAGCATCTCCACGCCGTGAGGTCGGTTGAGCCACTTAGCGTCATTGCTTTGTTGTAATTGAAACTGTAAGTGCAGAGTTGAGAAGTGACTCACCAGTAGGCCTTGCAAGAGATTCAATAAAAATAATATTCCTCAAGCCGTGCTGGACAACTCACGCTTCAAACGTGAGCTGTTTGTCAGGTTGGGCAGAGCCAGTGGCCATGCCCAGGAGCTGAGACCTCTGTCATCGTACCTGTTTGTGGAGGCTCGAGCAGGTAGCCTTGCCTGAAGAAGCTTGCAGCTTCTCTGGAGAAGCAGGTGCTGTGTGTGAAAGAGAGCAAGATTGCTGTCTTAGAAATAAAGAACAGTAGTAAAGAGCTATCCCATCCCAACATCTGCTGTATTTTCTTAGCATTGCCTCCTGTTTGGTTTCAGACACGCACAAGTGGTTCACGCCAAAGGTGTCTGGAATGGTCCCAGGCGCGAGAGATGGGCACTCAGCTTGTGTCCTGGCAAAGAGCATGTTTATCTTCGGAGGCTACGAACAGCTGGTGAGTAGTCTCTGTGACTGTTATTTGGTGATCCCTTGGGAAAGAGGGTGTTCCTACCCAGAACACTGGTAGAGGCAGGATACAGGGGCATATTTGTATCCATAGTTGCTTTCATTTTATAACTCAGCAAAGTTACAGCATTAATTACCCAGGTTATGCTCGTTTTTTTGCAGAGAAGATGGTTGGGGAAAGTAGGCCTAAAAAAAAGTTTTGTTTTTTTTTTTCTTCCCCAAAACATGTAGATATATAGAGGTAAAAACATAATTATTTAATATATAATTTTTTCCTGGCTCATTTCTCAGCCAAATTTAGATAGATAAATATATAACATTTTAAATCAATATATATAGATCTACAATTATTTTAATTTGACTGAGAAATGAGCCAGAAAAATCACTTTCCAATGTCTGTAGTGTTGCTGTGAGATTTTGTCTTGATCTGGTGCGTGTTCCCTGTATTCTGTACCTGCCTTCACATTTTGCTGATCCCCTCCAGCAAACACTTGCCCTCCCATTAAGAATATCTTGAGCCAAAGGTCATCCTGCACTAGCTGTCAGTGTGCCTAATGCTCCTTTGAGCAAATCCTTATACTCTGATCTTAAGACGAGGGTAAATATCATTTCAGCCTGTCACCAGGCTCCAGAAAAGCTTTGGAAAGTCACCTCTGTTTATTTGGAAGAAAGCTAGGGCTCTATTACAGCACTCCCTGGGTTATTCCCCACTCTTTCTGACAATAGCATGCCAAAACCGTGGTCTTGATTGCAGCAGCAGGAGCTGTTCAAATGTGACTTGTTTTTACGAAGACCAAGCAAGTCTGTCGCTATCTTGCTGCTATCTCCCCTGCCTGGAGGAGCAGGAGGCTGCGCTGTTCGTATGAACGCAGGCTCTTCCAGGCAGCTAGCTGCAGATGAGTTTTGTGGGATCCTCAGAACCCTGAGTGTATTTGCTCCAGAATATTTATCTTCCTAGAAGTAATCTTAGCTTCTGCCTCTCATCAGGTGGCCTTAGCAGAGCCAGTTTGACTGTCCTGTTTGTGCCCCTTTCTTCTGTTGCTGCATGGAGTGGAGGGAGGTTTCTGCTGTGAATGTATGTATTGTGTGCAGGACAGCCCTGGGGAGAGGAACGGAGCACCAAATAAATGGGAAAGCTGCAGGAAGAGACAGGACACCTTTGAGGAGAAACGGGCTTTGCCTCCCTCTTAAGTGATAAGTGTGCTGCTTACACTGATATTTTGGAGCAAGCACCGTGTCTTTTAGGAAGTACTGACTCCAAAGGATGCTCCAGGTCTGTAGGACAGCGTCCTTCCTGGGACCAGATGTGACCAGGCTTCCCTGCTGTCTTCCAGGCTGACTGCTTTTCAAACGATATCCATAAATTGGACACCACAAACATGATGTGGACCTTAATCTCTGCCAAGGTCAGTGTCTGCGTTTCACTCTGGTGGAAGTCTCTTATCTGCTAGTCTCTGGGATAGCTGCCCACACTTGTCTCACACCTTCTTTCTGGTGTGGCAGGGGTCTGCAGGAGGGGAAGTTCTTCAGGAGAAGGCAGCCCCCGCAACTTCCTCATCAAGATGTGTCATCTCCCTGGGTAATCTGCATTCTGTCTCTTGTTCTGGTTTACTCTCTCCCTGCAGGGTACGCCAGCTCGTTGGAGAGACTTCCATTCAGCTACCATCATTGGAACAAAGATGTACGTATTTGGTGGCAGAGCTGATCGTTTTGGGCCATTTCACTCCAACAATGAGATCTACTGTAACCGCATTAAAGTATTTGATACAGAAACAAACTCCTGGCTGGACTCCCCTCCAACTCCAGTGCTCCCTGAAGGCCGACGGAGCCATTCAGCATGTAAGTGTGGGTCTGCTGAAGGAGGAGAACAGAGGAAGGAAATTCCTGCCTGCCTCAGAAGGGGTGTCTGGCCCTCTGGGTGGAAATGTGGCTTAGCAAGGGGTGCACAGAGCCTGGCTTCTGTGGAAAGCTTCTGCCCACTGAAAAGCCTTGCGCGTAGCCCTGCCCGTGAAGGTGATGTAAGCAAAGGTGGATAATCAGCACCACTTTGCTTTGTGTTTGATGTTGGGACAGGGACCTGCTGGGCTTTCCCTTGGGTGGCACACTGATGTCTATGCTTACTCCCCACAGTCAGCTACAATGGGGAGCTCTATGTATTTGGTGGCTACAATGCACGCCTGAACAGACACTTCCATGACCTCTGGAAATTCAATCCAGGTATTTATGCTTTTAATTTGTTGCAGTGATAGTGCTCAAGGCCTTCAAGTATGTGACTGCTCGGATGAGTGAACTCTCCAAGGGCTAGGAGCCTGCTTGGGGGGGAAAAGGTTCTTCTGACAGCATTGATAGGAACTTGCTACTGTGCTTGGGACCCTTCTTCCTCCTCAGACTAATTCCAAATCTGAATTAGAAAGCAGATAAGGAAGTATTGCTGAAAGGCACAGCTAGTCAAAGGGTGGTTGGCAAAGCTTTATCTTGTTCTTAAATATGCGGAAGTGTTGGCAGAAAAGAAGATATGGGGAAGCAATGGGGTTAGGGGAGCGAGAGACCGTAGCTGGGGAAACCACTCTACTTGAGCTGCAGGATCGTCGTACCACACTCTCTCTTGGTACCAGATCAAACTGTGCAGCAGAAAGGATGGTTCTTCAGCTGGTACCCTATCAGTCAACTGTGAGCTGTTTTGGGGTCCTCAGCCCTCAGGCACTTTTCGCAGTCCCTTAATTAGACTGATTTTGTTTGCTAATTGCTTTGCATAGTAAAGTTACCTGAAAGCAGCCAGCTTGCTGCTCCCCAAGCTGATCTACAAGCTAGCGTGAGAGCTCCTGAAGGTTTCAGTTCCCTTCATTAGTGATTAATCAGCATCCTTGCCACAGAGAGCAGCAAGGACAAAGGCTGCTGCAGTCTCCGCTCTGCGAGGATGCTCTGCATTCACAGTGGCTGTCAGCAGATGGAGCTGGTCCCTGGGTCTCCCTCCAGACCTGGACCTCAGCAGGGTGCTGGGGAAAGGAGGCTGCCTGCTTCTGGAGTTCTGCAGCTCCCTGTCGTCTGCGACCTGCTGCTGTAGCAGCCTGCAGATCCTGGCACTCAGGCTTTGCAAGCAAAAAGCCTCGACCTGCAACTCCCGTCTCCGCAGGCAGAGCTCCAGGGCCGGCACCTAAGCGACACTTCAGTGACGACCTCATAGGAGTGTGTCGTTTTGTAGCTAGCAAAAAGAGGTCAACAGGGAGGGTGGATGTTGGCTAGGTGGTGTCTGGGGGGCAGTGGGCCTCCAGTTTTGCTGGGATCTGTTTAAATCCGTAACCTGCTTATGCCCGGGTCTCGGCCAGGCTCTTGTGACAAGCTGGTGCGCTCTTTTCCACCCCTTAGTTTCTCTTTCTTGGAGGAAGATTGAGCCCAAGGGGAAAGGCCCATGTCCTCGACGCCGGCAGTGCTGCTGCAGAGTCGGGGACAAAATCATTCTCTTTGGAGGCACCAGGTGAGTTGTGTGGGGTGGCTCTGTGAGAGGGGTTGCTGTTCCCTTCAGCACAGTGTCCCTCCATGCTCTGCCCCGTGCTGTAGTTGGATGCACTTTAGAGGCATGCGGCAACCGTCCATCTACCTTACAAGTGTAAGAAATTGTGTAGGTCAGGGGTCCTCTGGAAAAAGGCCAAGGGGGGAGACTGAAGATGTCAGGGAAGCTTATAAAGCACCTGGTGACAAGTCTTCTTGTACAAGTAGAGGCAGAAGTATGTCACATGCTGTTCAGGAGGGGTTGTGCAGTGGTCAAGCTTTCTGTGAAAGAGGTGGTGAGGCGGAGGGAGGAGATCCTGCCATCAGAAGGACAAGTATCCTAGTCTCCTGTGCTGTAGCAGACCTCAGACTGACTTAGCTTCCCCTGCATGCTGCTCGGCTTCTCCCACCAGAGTTTCTTTCTTTCATTGACAAATGTGGTGCCTGCCAAGCTGCAGTGGGATGTTGGCTCAGCTGGGAGCTGTTTGAGGAGCCCATACACACGACAAGGCAACATTCCCTTCTGTGGCAGTGTTCCTTAGCAAAGTTTCCATTCACAAAAGGGACCTGGTGCTAAGGATTTAGCTGTCAAACACTGGAAGCGATATTGTTGGCGTGCAGGGCAGCTGGATGTGGCCAAGAGCCTTAACAGCTGGTAAAAGAAAGGAAGTGGCCCATCACCAGGACACGCTCTGTGCTGTCTGGAATGACAAATTGCATCTCTGGAACACAGGCCTGTTTACCAGCATCTACCTTGCAGAGACATCTGAAATGCTTTCAGCCCTCCACATGGTTTGGAAAGCTTTGGGGCTTTCTCTGGGACCCTGGCAGTGGCTTTTTGGGGATCCTTCCGAAGACAGGTTAGGGCAGAGGAGAAGGCAGGGCAGGTTCTGCTGATGGGCTGACCATACCAGTATGTGGTGGGGTGAAGGGCTTTCAGGCCGCTGGAGTGCTGGGAGGGCTGTGCTTAGTTGTAGGATGTCCGTGTGAGGGAGTGCTGTGTGCAGGTGAGGTACGCAGAGGTGCTGAGTTTATCCGGTCTCCTCAACAGATACTGGGTGCTGCTCTGTATGGTAGAACACTTGGTAGGGCTTGATGGCAGTTTTGGATGCTGTGGTGTGGATTTGTGTTACAGCAGCAGCTGAACTGATATTAAACCTAGGCACTCCTAGGAAATGCCAGCAAACCACAACAAATTTGACACCAGCTTTTGGCAGTTTGGTCCGCTTCTGCCAGGCAACGCAGCAGTGCCTTGTCTTCTCCACTGAGTGACTTCAGTATTTAACTTTTTCGTTAATCCTGGCTCAACCCCAACACAGGCCAGTTCATCAGCATCGGTTTGGGATGGGAAGAGCTGCCGGATGGGAAGAGCTGCCAGCAGCCAGGAATGCAGCCTGCTTGGACTGGAGAGAGGGTCTTGCAGGCTGGGGAAGGGGGAGATGGGGGTGGGGACTGTGCTGCCTTCCTGTAACAGTTATCAGGTGTATTCTGGAGCTGCCTGGTGAGATAAGAAGTTTTCCAGGAAGTCGTTGTAATGGAGAACTCCCTGTGGTCTGCCTTCTGACCTGTGCTGCCCTGCCGGGGAAGGGGAGGGGGGATCGGGATCCGGCACAGCTCTTTGGAGGGTGAGCCGGCAGGCTCAGCTTTCTAGGCAGCAGCCCTGGGGGACGGGCAGGCAAAACCCCTTTGTGTCCTGCCTTCCCTTCCAGGATTCACGTACACCGTAGATTGTTCAAGAGGCACTTCTGTAAGGTGCCTGCTCCTGTGGCATCAAAATGCGTAGTTTCTTTTGTAGTCCTGCCCAGAGCTTGGTCTTTTTGCCCCAGCTGTGGTCTCTCACTGTAGCCAGCAGCAATCCTGTCACTTGTGTCCCGTTTAAGTGACCGGGAAGTCATGTAGTACCAAGCTCAACGTTCCTGTTCTCTGTGTTGCAGTTGTGGCCCTGGTCTGGTTTCTTCCCAAACCTACCAGCACTTCAGCATGCAGAGATGAGGGAGAACAAGAGGAAGAGGGAATGCTATAAAACAGAGTTTAGCTGAACAGATGCTGATCCAGGTTTGGCTTGAGGCTGTGTTTTCTCTGACGAAGCTTAGAAATGCCTGGCTCTGGTGAGGGAGTAGGGGCTCTCGCTGGGTGCTTAGTGCAGGGCTCAAGAACATTTGGCAACGTGCTGAGTTACTGTGCAGCTGGAACGAGCAGTTTTTCTGGGCTCTGGCTGGCAAAGGGGTGCCCCACACCCTCCTGTCTGGGTGTTGCGGCTTTCCTGGTCTTGAACTCCAGGCTTTCCCTAGCTGCTTGCAATTTGGCGATTAAAACCACAGATGTGGTGCCTGCTGGCTTTCCTTTAAAAGATAAGGGATGTTCTAGGGTTTCCTGTGACGTGGATGTGAGATTAGATAGTGGCGTGGTGAGCACACAGGGGTGGAATTAAAGGGGTTTTTGCCTGTATCCGGGCAGATGGGACCCATCAGCAACGGGTCTTCTCTGCCAGCAGTGAGCTGTGCCTTGCAGTTTGTGCTGGGGCTACGGGAACCTGGGTGGGGGGCAGGTACTGCTTCATGTCCCATGAGATGTGAAGCTTAGTGGGTCATAGGTGGGGAAGTGAGTGACGCTGGGGTGAGAAGTCACTGCATGAGGTCCTAGCTAAGCAGTGAGGACATGCTAAATTGCCTCGTTGCAGCCCAAAGCAGGACTTAAAACACTCTTTTCCTTTCTTTCAAATTCTCCAACCAACCGTCAGCCATGGGAGTGCTTTCCCCTGGTCCAAGCCCTGTTGTTCCAGTACAGGCTGGTCTCTCCGTGCTAGGGGATGCAGTGACCAGTCTCTTGGGTGCTTTGGCTGTGCCATCAAGACCACAGAAGCAGGGAACCATACATGAGGCTGTCTGTTCCCTAGAAATGCCTGAAGTCCTAGCTCCTCACTAGCATTCAAGGACCAGCATCAGCACATCAGGATTGGTGTAAAATGACAACCAGGGAGCTGTGGCTGGAGCCTGCAGTGATTCCCGAGTCAGACTGAGAAATGTCTGTGCTTGCTCTGCCATGCAGATGTTTCCTAGCTCTGCTTTCTCTGCACTTCTCTTACAACATCTCAATGGCTGTGCTGAAATAATTGCAGTAGATCTTAACCACGTGAGAACTGGGGCGATGAACAGCGTGTGGCTGGGCAGAATCTGTTTCAAACTTTGCTGTTGTGCTTGGCACACAACTTCAGCTCATGCAGCAGAACCAAAATGCAGTCTAGCTGCTGGCCTAGTCAGAGGAATGCAAGCTAATAAAACCAGGATGTTTTCCTGGCTGCAGGTTGCTAACCTGTGGGCTTTTGCTGGAGAGTTTGTGCTAAGGCAGCAGGAACATACGGCTATTGCAGACAAAGAGGGA
>NW_009593409.1:18280-21464 GCF_000690535.1 Cariama cristata
ACTAAGCCAGGTGAAGACCTCAATGTCTGCTTCAGGTGCATATTCTCTGCTGCTGCCTTCACTCCTTTGTAGAAAAAGCTGAACCTCTGCAAAGCACCTTCCATGTTGTCATCAGAGAAAGCAGGCTTGAGTTATCATGCTCCAGCCCGTTGCAATGCTGGGGCAGTGTGGTACAGTGCATGGTGCCTCTGTCCCCAGCAGCATCAGTGTTCCTGAGAGCTTACAGACAGGAGAATCTAGCTCACAGGTTTCCAGGGCATGACTCACGAGTAATATATGGCATGTGGCAGTCTGCAAATGTTTCATGCAGCCCTAGGAAGCTAGAGCTGAGGTGGGCAGGGAGAGCACAGCGGTGTTGCCTGCAGCATATGACTCCTTTTGTTGCTTCTCCAGGTTGCAGAAAATGTGGATGGCCACTAGCTATGTGCTGAGTCTGCCAGCATCTCTGGAGATAGGTCATGCCTCCCATGATCTGCAGCCCTGCAAAAAGTCTTGCAAAGTCTTCTTGAGTCTCCCGCTTATCTCACCTACCTCACTGGGGACACCACACTGGGCATAGCTTTTTGGACTTTGTCCTGTGCCATTGTGTGGTGTCTGATTCTTCCTAGATCCCAAATCTCCCAGATCCTTGGTACTTCCCATTGCATGCCTCCCCTTAGCCATGAGGTGAAGCTGGCCTGAGATCTGTAAAAATAAAAATAATAATAATAAAAAAATAATAAGAGAGAGAGAGAGAGTGAGAGCTGTGCCACGCTGCTCCAGGTAGGGATGGGCTGACCCTTGCCTGCCCAGGCAGTTTGATCTGTATGTGTTTCCTAACGTGTTACTAGGGCAGTCTCCCATCATACAGCATTGCTGTGAAGCTGGTTACTCCCCAGCAGTGTGCTGGATTCTCCGGGTGATGCCAGCCTGTCTGGCCCTGCCTGCTCTGGAGCAGCCCATGGGGCCTGTTTATCACATAAATAGCGGGACAGATGCTTGTGTAAGCATGCCTGCCTGCCTTCAGGAGCTGCTGTAACATCCCTTCTTCAGCCTGCTTGGAGTCATCCTCTGCCTCATCCTGGGGCTCAGCTTTGCTTCTCTGAGTGGAGGTTTTGGATGGTCAGATCCACTGAAATTGCCGAGCAAACAGAGCCCTGAAACAAACCTCGGCTCTGGAGACAGCTGTTTGCCAGCACCCTCCTCGTGCCCTGAGGGTGGGTGCCACAGTTCTGGGCTAGGCCCCAGGGTTGCTGGATTTTGGAGCGTGGTTTGAGAGGTAGTTGGGGAAGGAGGAGTGTGAAACCAGCCAGAGGGACCTGTGTTTGGAGGTACAGCAAAGTAACAGAGGCAAGTGAGGCTTGCAGCTGGAGTCGTTGTGGTCGTGTGTGAGAAGGAGGCAGCTCCCCTATCCCCTGCTATGGCTTGCAGAGGAGATAGTGTGTGGGTCTGCCTCTGGCTGTGTGCAGCTCTGCCTGCTCTCCAAGGAGCTGGGAGAGTGATGGCTTTGGGTGCTGCTCGGGGAAACGGAGGGACAGGAGGGATCAGAGGGCCCCTGCATGGAGCAGGCAGGTCAGGAACAGTCCTGGACTTGCTGAGCCCTTGGGGAGCCCAAGGGACCGTAACTGGTGGACAAGCACTTTGGCACTGACTGACACACTTTACTTGGCTTCTGCAGCCCGTCTCCAGAGGAGGGAATGGGTGATGAATTCGACCTGATGGATCACTCTGATCTCTACATCCTCGACTTCAGTACGTGAGCACTCCCTGCCCAGCTTGCACCTCTCGCCGCAAGGTGCCTTGTGAGCAGGCCCAGCTGTGAAGCACCGTGCCGTGTCCTACGTGGCTCCAGGCACCTGCCTCTCAGAGCCAGGCAGTTGTGTCTGGCTGGTGTACGTGGCTTAAGGCAGCTGTGCTTCCAGGCCTGAGCTGGGCTCATGGCTCTTCATGCACTCCTTCACACAGAATTCTTGTGGGAGCACAGAAAACTGCTCCAGCCTGTCCCTGGTGTGCACCCTGCCTTGTCCCTCGGAGGGATGGCCAGGGTGCTCTGCCCTGTTCCCTATGGCACTCAACTGCATGATGCCTGTGCCCCCCCACGGTGTCCAGACAAGGACTGCTGTGGCTAACTGCCCTCTTTCCACAGGCCCCAGTTTAAAGACGCTGTGTAAACTGGCAGTGATTCAGTACAGCCTGGACCAGTCATGCCTTCCCCACGACATCAGGTACTGCATGCTTTAATGGGAGGTCACTCTGTGGGTGCTCCCTGTCCTTGGGGTGGTCCAGCCCTGGCCGAGGGCTGCCTGGGGCCCTCCTGGCCACTCTGCAGCTTTGGGGCAGGCTGGGCTGGAGACTACAGCTGAGGCTGATGTGCAGCGGAGCAGCTCCAGCCTTGGACGCTGTATCCGTGCTTTCTCTCAGTGTATCCCGTTGGTGTGTTACAGATGGGAGCTCTCGGCCATGACAACAAACAGCACCATCAGCCGCCCGATTGTCTCCTCCCAGGGCTGACACCGGCTCGTCCCTCTACCACGCTGCCCTCGCCCCTCCACACACTGACCTCTTGCTCCACTGCCTGCATGAATTTTTTTTAGCCCTTTCAAGCAAGGAACACGTGAGCTCAGTTTGTCTTGCCTTAGCTGGGCCTCCCTCTGCCCTTGTCGCACTTTGGGCAGCACGAGTGTGCAGGCAGAGCCAGCTGCTGGGGAAGAAATTGGCTCGCCCCAGCAGCACAACTGTGAACCCCGCTCCCTTCTGATGGCTCCAGCATCTCCTGCCTTCCTTCCCCTCACCTGTGGAGCTGCAGCTGTGATGGCCTCGTCCCTGGCCACTTTCCAAGGGCCTGAATGAACTCTGACCACCAGCCATGGCCCTCGGGTTGGCCTCGGGCTATGAACTGTTCCTGCAGAGAGCAGGGACCTCCATGCCTGCACCCGCCAGCACTGACCAGTTTCCTGGCACTGGATAGCAGGCCCCAGCCCCACGCTAAGCCTGATGTGGGGGCCTGGGCCCAGCTGGACTCTCTGCCCAGCTCCCATTGTAAAACAGCAAATGGGGGGAGTTTTATAAATGTTGGGGCAGACACAGTTTCTGCTGCTCTGTGTGTCCTAGCAGGCAAACTGGGGGGAGAGAAGCTGTGGGAGGGGAGAGACTGAAATCAGGTGCTTTCCCCCACAGCTGCAGGCCACCAGTGGCTTGTGGCAGC
>NW_009593409.1:21543-23564 GCF_000690535.1 Cariama cristata
GGGCAGGGAAGGAGATGTTGCGTGTCGCCTGCGCTGCCTCAGGAAAGTGGGTGCCCCAGGGAAGGAGGTGGAGGAATGTCTGGGGCAGCCTTCCCAGGTGAAAGTGTCTGATGTAAAGATGAGCTTTGGTGGCTACTGTAGCAGAGCTAACGCAGGGAAAGCTAGGGAGGAGCTCAGGGTGTTCCCTGGGATGTAAAGTCAGAAGTGGCAGCTACGTGCTGGGGATGGGTGGCAGAGGGCCCAGGCTGGCACAGAGCCAGGGTCAAGTGCTGCTCATCCCAGCAGCACAAGGTTGCAGAGGTGCCTGGGCTCCTCAGCTTGTGGGAGGTGGCCAATGCGGGCACAACGGAGCAGCCTGGAGCGGCATGAGAGCAGTGAAAACCCCACGGCAAGAGAACAGAAGGCACTGCAACTGCAACAAGAACTTGTTCTTCACATACTGGCAGCACCTCACTGTGGTGGGGGCGCAATGGCAGGGCTGGGGCCGGAAGGGAGCCAGAGTGTGCTGATGGCATGTCTGGCTCAGGGAGAGCACCTCGAGCCTGGGCTACCCCTTTTGTGGTCCTTGGCACTGGCAGGTTCCCTGTGAGGGTTGGGTGGGCATCACACACATTGTCCTCCAGCTCCCCTGCTCAACCAGCTGCCTCAGCCACAGGCTCTCTCTCAAGCCATGCCAGGAAATTTTTTTGCTGTGGCATCCCCTTCCCCAGCACTGAAGCACCAAGTTTACTCTCCTTGTAGAGTGCCGGGCGTGAAGAAACACCCACAGACGCCCTGGGCTTGCTGTGCTGGGCGGTGTGGTGCTGAGCGCAGAAGCTCCCCGAGGTGCTCCTGGCTCTGTCCACGACCAGCTGTTGCTGGGGCTTCTCGGGGGGGGAAAAGCACAGTCTCTGGGAGATTGAGTGAAGACAACAGGCCCTAGAAAGGCTCAGCACCCCTCAAAGCAAACCTTTGGTGGGGAGGAGGCTTTTCTGGGAAGAAAAGAAGGGGCTCACAGGCACCCCACTCCCTTTCAAGGGTTCCCTCAGTTTCAGGGGTGCTGTGGCCTTGACCTCCCTTTGCCAGGACCCTGCAGCAGACCCAGGGATGGGCTACTGCTCACCACCTTGGTCCCCATGTCTCCAGCGCATTTTGTTGCCATACCAGCTCCCTCTCCCAGCATCCAGCTCAGTCACCAGTGATGCTGGAGAGCAGCTACTGGGCAGGCGGACTAAGCCACCGGCCTTCAACTGGACGGGCAAGAACTGTGGGCCAGGAGCTGGGCGGATGTGTGCCCCACGGAGGGAATCCCTGCTACCTTCATCATCACCCCCTCCTGAGCAGCCAGGTTTGCTTTAAAGACCCTGGCTTCCTCTTATTGCTTCCCCTCTCAGATTGCAGCTGGCTGCAAGGGCTATTTTTAGCAGCCTGCCTTCTAAAAATAACCCAGAGCTGTTTGGAGTTGCGTCACGAGAGGTAACTCTCCCCATGAGCCGCTTGGCCCCTGCACCCCAGGAGGGTACAAAAGGAGGCCGGGAGCAGCGGGGGTCAGCAGGTTCAGACGCAGCGAGAGGCGGAGGAGGCAGGGGGGGGCTGCCAGCTCTGCAGTTTCTGGCATCCCAGCGCCGGCAGCATGACCATCTTCTGCACCCGTTGCCACAGGCCACTGCAGGCAGAGATGAACTGCTTGCCCAGGAGGGGCAAGCAGATGCCAAGTGTCTCGAAGCCGTTCAGGTGAGCTCCCTACTGCCTACAGGGCTGCGGTGGCTGAGGAGAGCCCCGTGCCAGCTTGCATAGTGCCTCATGGCCCTTGCAAGGGGCTGGCACCCGTTTGGGACAGGGGCTAGCAGCCGGTGCATGGGGAGGAGGTGCGGGAGCTTGGAGGGGGCAGAGGGATTTCAGGTGGTTGAAGAGTTAAAGGCAGATGAGGTGGGCTGGGGCTCACATTCTGGCACTGGATGCAGTTTCCATCCTTGCGGGGTTTGGTGGGGAGGGACTGTCATTTGGGTTGCCCCCGCCCCCCAAAGCACAGGTCATTCTCC
>NW_009593409.1:23726-25612 GCF_000690535.1 Cariama cristata
CCGAGCTTGCAATTCTCCTCATAGCGGTGGGTGCGGGGATGCTCACTGTCCCTGTCCCTCCCTGGACACATCTCCCCAGACACCTGGCTTTGCAGGTCAACCAAGAGTGCTTCCAAAGCTCGCAGAGATCAGATCAACACGGAGCTGCAGGCACTGCGTGCCCTGCTGCCCATCTCCGCGCGGGAGAAGGAGCGGCTCTCCTACCTCCACACCATGGCCCTGGTGTGCCTCCGGCTGCGAGGGGCTCAGCTGTTCCCTCCAGGTACCCATGGCACTGCTGTACCCCACGCTGGCTTGGCTCTGCGTGGGGCACTGCTCCTGCCCCATCAAGACAACGCTTCACCGTGTGCTCTCCCTGCAGACTTGGCTCTTCCCACGGAACCGGCCGTTGGCACAGAGCTGCTCTCCCTTTTGCCGGGGTTTCTGCTTGTGCTCTCGGCCAACGGCAAGCTGGTCTACATCTCAGAGAACGTGGCTCAGGTCCTGGGCCTCTCCATGGTAAGGTCTCTGCCCACCAGGCATTTGCGGTCACTCTCCCGGTACCTGTCCCGATGCTTTTATTGTGTGCATGGCACACTGCCCCAGCAGGTGCTGGCCTGTGGCTCTGGCAGGCTTCACGCTCGCGGTGCCAGTGCCACGGCCCACCAGAGCAGGCACAGTCTGCGACGGCAGTCCCCTCTCTATCAGGTGGAGCTGCTCGCCCAGGGGGACACAGTCTTTGACATCATAGATGGCCGAGCGCACAAAGACGTGCGCAAGAAGCTTCTCCTCGCCCAGGAGGAGCCCGGCAAGGGTAAGGGAGGCCTCAGCTGCCACCCTGCTCTGGCCTTTCATGGCTGCGAGAAGAGAGCAAGGGCCAGCCTTGCTGGGAACGGAGCGAGGGAGGACCTGACCCGCTCCGGATGGTTTGTTTCCCTGCAGAAGTCACATTTGTCAGCGAGATGTGCACGTCCAAGGCCTTCCGGCTGCAGCATGGAGGGAATCGGGCTGTGGCAGTGCGCGGGCACTTCATAACCCTGCACTGGCCGGCCTCCCCCTCTGCCACAGCATTCCTGGCCCTCTGCACACCGGTCGTGCAGTTGCATGCAGACAGCGATGCTGGTTCCCAGGATGACCTGTTCCAGAGCGTGCACATCCTAGACATGACGTTTACTGATGTCACGGAGAGGTGAGGGGTGCCTGCTCACAAAGCAGCCCCAGCTGTACGTCTTGGGCAGCGAGGATCATTTCCGTTGTGTGTGGGACACAGGCTGGACCCTGCGTGAGCAGTGAGACTCTCCCAGACACTTCTCAAGCCTCTTCTCTCCCCTGTTTGCAACTCATTTCTGTACCCCTGTTGTTTTGTTCTCTCCTCCATCATGCAACAGCTGCTCCTTGCTGACACAGTGCAAACCCTGCAAAGCCTTCAGTCCCCACTCCCCTTCTCTTCCCCAGTGTCACCTACCACCTTGGCTACCGCAGGGAAGAACTGATCGGTCAGTCGTGGTACAGCCTCCTGCACCCTGAGGACGCTGACCTAGCAGCTGCCCAGCACAGGGCCGTGGGTGAGTGTCAGGCCTAGGAACATGCGTGTTTTTCTATGGCTACGTGGTCTAGCTGTACCTGAAACCTGGCTGTCCGGGACAACAGACACAAAGTGAATTTAGTCCTGCCCGCTGTGGCTCCCAGCTCTGAAAAGGACAAAGCAGTGAACTGGTTACAGACCCCATACAGTGTCTATAATGTCACAGGTAGCTTCCAAGCTCGGGACCGTGGCACTCTGCTTCGCCACAGTGCAGAGCGGAGGGACAAGCCCGCTCGAGCCCCAGCTTTCTGAGAGGACAGGGCTGTTACAGATCTGTGGCGTCTGTCCCGCTGGGGCCAGAGCAGCAGACAGACCGCAGAGC
>NW_009593410.1:0-918 GCF_000690535.1 Cariama cristata
TCCCGGGGTTCCCGCTGCCCCCCGACTCCATCTCCAGCAGCGCCTGCTGCTGTGCCTGCATCTCCCGCCGCGCCTGCTCCAGGATGCTCTTGATGGCATCCTCCGAGCTGCTGCCGCCCGCCCCGTTGGCCACCGCCTGCGACGCCGACGGCGTTTTGGGTTCCCCTGCAAAGAAAAGGGGTGAGGGGAGCCCCGAGGAGGAGCACCTGTTGTTTTACCACGTGGCCGTAATTTAAAATGCAGGAGAAAAGGGATTTTAACCCGATCTGGTTTGGCGTGTTCTCCATCGAGCAGGCACAGATCAGAAGCAGGACCAGGAGCCCTCACAAAGCAAAAGCCGTGACACCCCCCACTCAAAGCGAGCTTCTTTTTTGACGATTGCAAAATAAATCCCATTACCAACAACGGCAATAGACAAACATGTTTGTTTTCCCTGTCTGTTTTTCCACTGTTCCTGTCTAATTTAATTCTCCGGGATTCTGCTTTCTCAGCAGACTACCTGTTTTAATGGGTTTCATTGCTTGTAACTGGCTGCGAGCGCAGCTGCTTTAACGCTTCCTCCTGCCAGATGGATCGTGCATCCTCATTTAATCATCTGCTTTGGGGCAGGGGAGAGGAAAAGGGTAGATCCAAAATTTCCAAAAGCCCAGATACAAACACTGCAGCACGGGGAGTCTTCCATCCCTAACAGCATTCACCAGCATTTCTTCCCACCATGCCCCAGATCTCCTCTATGGATGTCAGCGCAAGAAAAAAACCCAAAAAAGCCCATTTTGGCCCTGCTAGGGCTGCTCGATCCCAGGTGCTGGCTCCTGGCTAGCCACAGCGTTAGCCCAGGGCCACCCTGCCCAAGACTGCGCCGTGGATGCCGGGCTTGGCAGGGGCCGGCCAACATTTCCTAGGGGAGGCAGAGACCCC
>NW_009593410.1:949-1940 GCF_000690535.1 Cariama cristata
GGGTGCGGGGGGCCCCGCAGCCCCCAGCCACCCGCATCCCTCTGGGTGCTGCTGCCAGGGGGGCAAAGCGGGTGCTCGGCCACCCTCCAGGGCCACCCACACGCCGGCACCTACCTCCTTTCTGCGACTCGATCTCCTTCTTCGCCTGCTCCAGGATGCTTTTGATGGCATCATCAGAGCCGGTCTCCGGCGTCCTGATCCGTGGCGTGATGCTACCTGATCAAAGAGGCAGGATAACAGCTTTGTCACCGGCGCTGGTTTTACAAGCTCCGCTCGTATGTCAGGAAGTATTTACTGCTCCTCATGTTCAGTTATTTTTAGGGATGCTGGTTTTAAGACAAATGCCACTCCTGATTACTCGCACGGGGAGCCCCAGTAGCCCCAGCTGCCAGCTCTCGCCTCCAGCATGGCATCTCCCAGCCACCTGGCTTGCCCCATCCAAAGGCCCCCACTCCCCCCTGGCGCGCAGGGTGCTGAGCAGAGGCACGGGGACCACATCCCCACTCCCTGGCCCTGTGCCCTCCTGTCTGTCCAGGTGAAGGGTTAATGCTGGATCCCCCAGATCCCCCGATCCAGGTGATAAATCAGAGCTGGGTTGAAACGCCAGCAGATGCACGGACCACGGACCTGCATCGCCCAGTCCCCCGTGCCATCGCGGGGACCCGAGTGACCAGCCACCACTGCTGCCACCGCTGAGACGGGGCCAGGAGCCACCATCCCCGGAGCCGGGCGTTACCATTTCACGGCGGTGCCGACACTGCGCCGAGGTCCCACAGCATTAAGACTTCATTATTTTAAGGAAATATTCCCGAGCACATTGATTCATACGCCACGAAACAGCCTAATGAATAATTAAATGGCACTTGTCAGAATAAATGAGTAAAGCACGTCCGGGGATGCAGCTTCCACAACGACGGGTTGTTGTTAATTGCTACCATTTGCCAGGGCTCCATCCCACCGGGCAGCTGCTTCCAGCCCACCCGGCAGCAAC
>NW_009593410.1:2067-2340 GCF_000690535.1 Cariama cristata
GCGTCGGAAAGCGAGCCCCCGGCACCCAGGGCAGGACCCATCGGCCGGGTCCTCCCCAACCACTCACCTCTCTGGCGCACCTGGATTGTCCTCAGGGCCAGCACGTTCTGCTCGTCGGAGAGGAACTGCTTCATCTTGATGAACGGCTCCTTGCCCTTCACCGTCAGCTTGCGCCAGGGTTTGGGCCGGGCCAGGATCTCGCTGACGGAGCCCTGCGACAGCCCCAGCACGTAATGCCCGAAGACCCGCTGCCCAATGTTGTGCTTCAGCAGC
>NW_009593411.1:0-5552 GCF_000690535.1 Cariama cristata
TTTGCACACTGGCTCTAAAATAACCGTGTAGGCTTTACATGACACCTTCTGTTGCTTTGGTGCTGAGGGGGACTTTCAAGTGCCTTTCTCGGGGAGGGACGGGGCGGCCGGTGTGATGGCTGAGGGGCTACAAAACCCCCCGCATCCCGGCATCGCCCCGGCATCACCCCAGCATCACCCCAGCATCGCCGGGGCTTTGCCATCTCTCGGTTTGGAGGGACGCAGCTCGCGTAGCACTAAATGCCGTTCTAGGTGCTGCAGTACCTTGGCACGTCACCAAGTTTGGGTTTCGGCTCCGAATTTGCTTTCCCAGGTGGGTTTCGGGATGGAGCATCCCATCCCAGCCGTACCGCTCGCCGTGCCTTATCAGCTGCTGCTCCGCCGCTCCTCCGATTGTCAAACACCAGAGATGCTTTCACTCCCATTCAAAATAATTTAAATAAAAATGTTGCTACAAAGTGGAATAATATCTTTTGATGAATGTTTTTAAAGCCCTTTAGGTTTTCATGGTAATTTGCAGTGTAAAATTATTTAGAGATAAGAGCCAAATTAGCTCTTATAGGCGGAGGTCGATATGTCCCGTTATCCATGCAAGCAGTGTTTAAATATAATCAGCCTTTACTCTAATGCAGCATAATTGTTCATTTGAAATAGCTTTTTTTTTTTTTTTTTTTTTTACTCCATTCAATGAGTCATTAAAACATTCAAAGGATAATGCAGTGAATTGGAAATGAATTTATCACATTATCCTGTATATACTGTAGAGCATCAGGTAACTAGGCAGAGTCGGAACCAGTTTACAGAGAAATCCAGTAAACAAGGCTTTCCATTTTGTATTCAGCGGGGGAAAGCAAAAAGAAGGGAGAAAATACTGCCCTTCAAACGGAAAGCTTTCCGTCTTTATTCCCCCTCCTTGGGGAGGAGGAAGGAGGAGGAAGAGAGCAGCAAATTTGTACTCCACTAAAGCCTCGCCGCTTTAACTTTATTTTTATCAAAATATGTTTGTAACAGAAAGTCGTTATGGAAACCAGTTCTGCCAGCCGGGAGAAATCCTGTGCCAGGCTGGAGCTGAGCGGGACCCACTGGGCGTTGCTGCCGCCCGGCACAGCACGGCTCGGCTTGGCTTGCTCCGCCGACCCCTTCCCAGGGCAGGGAGGGTTGGGGAAACTGAGGCACAGAGTTGGTTGAACGCAAACCTGGGGTCAGATAGGGGAAATCTGTCAAATGTGTTTGTCGCAGAGCTGTTCCCAGCCCGTCGCCCATCGCCTTAAGTGGTTTCTTTCCCCACGGTGGATGCGTTGGGGTGCAGCACCCTGGGGCTGCGGTCGCTCCCATGGCTTTGCAGAGCAGGTTGGGGAACCCATGGGGGCGGGCACGGCGAGTGTTGGGGTTCCGGGGGACCACATCATCCCTGCCTGGTCCCAGAGGTCCCAGCCCCACCGGTGGTCTTCACCCGTGGTGCCTGCTCCTGCGGTTGCATTTGTCAGAGCGTTTCTCCTCGCCGGCTGATAAACAGGCTCTGGGTTGCAAGTGTCACCATAGAAACAGGTGCTATCTTAAGCAAACAAGGGCTTTATTAACCTTAAAAGTTACGGGATTTTTGCACGATGAGAGGCTGGGAAGGGGGCTGCAGGGGGGGACCAGCTACTTGCCCACCCGTGTGGCCCTGCACCAGCCAACGTCCCTGTCCCCAGCCCAAAGGGATGCAACTGCACGTGCTCCACAGCAAACTTTTCCCCTGTGGTGTGTTTATCCAGCACACGGTATGGGGGGGTCGAGCTTATCCGTAATACTTGGATTTATTAAAAATAATCGAGAGCAGTCGTTAATTGCTGGCTGTTGTTATTTCAGCTCCTCGGCTGCCGGGCGAAGTGCCGTACGGACACGCTGGGGATGCTTTTGTGATCTGGGTGCGTTCAGCATCCCAGCAGTGCCAGCTCCGGCCAGGGCGGAGAAAAATCTTGTAGGGGCAGGGAATGTTTTTAGTGGGATAATTGGTACTAGTGGGGGAAAAAAATGAGCTTTTGGGTATCCTGCGGGCAGGGGGGATCCCTGTTTTGGGAGATGCTGGAGTGCCGGGGCAGGTTTCCTCGCCTGTGCCCAGACTGATCCCCTGTCTCCATCCAGCATCTGGGGTCCCCGCATCCCCGAGGTGCCGGCTGGCTCTGTGATGCCGTGGGATCACCGATGCCCACCGCGCCGGTGGGATCCGCTGCCTGGCAGAGGGGACGGGGCCGATCTAATAGTTGGTGCCGCCAAATTGTTCCTCCTGGCTGGGGCCCTTTCGACTCACTTTTTGGTGATTAAACCGAGGGTTCGAAAGGGAAAGAACAGAGAGGAATGTTGTTTTAATTGATGACTTGACTCCTTGGAATAGTTGGTCCCCCAGTGTGAGTTTCTGTCTCTGCTTGTTAATGAAGCTTTTATTAATAAAAGAAAAGAAAACTAAGGAAAAAAACAAGAGGTTGCTGCTTGGGTGTAGTTTTCTTTGCGCTTCAGGCTTCTTTGGTCCTCCATAGGCACGAGGAAAGGCCAGGTCCCCCCAAAACACCGGCACCCCGGCAGCGGTGGGAGCCTCGGCACCGCCGCGTTTGCCGGGACCCGGTGCCAGCCCTTGGGGCGCGGGTTTGCCCGATGAGGTTTGTGTGGACCAGGTTTCCCGTGAGCGGTATCCCAAGTTAAGTGTCAACCGCTATTATTCATCCTCTGCAAACAGATGGGCTTTAATTGCTGTTACTGTCAGGCTCTCTGCAAACAGCATATGAAAAGGGCTTTTTGGCTAATTGTTTTAAAATAAAAGTTGAGAAACGATGTATAGAAATTATAGCTCAAATGAGTTTTAAAGAGCAAACTGTTTATATTACCTTTAAACACAGCCTGTAGTCAAGAGCATCAGTGAGTGACTGCGATACGATGCTGCCGTAGGGGCTGCGACGCCGGAACAGAATGAGAGCGATAACTTCGTCGCTGCGGGAAAACCACCATGAGAGCAGAACTGGCCCAAACTGGGGGAGAACAGAGCTGTTGGGCTGGGGAATTTCTTGGGCAGGATCAGGGCAAAGTGCTGCCTTCCCCGGGCTGCAGCCGGGGGAAAAGAGAGAAGGGAGCTCGGGGAGGGCCAGAGCCCCCCGGGGCTGGTGGGGAAGGGTCTCTTTGCACAAGCGCGTCTGCTTGCACGAGCACGCATGTTTGCACAAGCGTGTGGCTTTGCATGAGCACAGGTGTTTGCACAAGGCCATCGCCGGCACGGCCACGTCCCCAAGGTAACCACCTCCTTGCAGCCTGTGCTCACCCATTGCAGCCGCTCACGCTGCAGGGAAACCCCCTCCCCACGTTTCTTTTTCCACTCTTGGTGAAATGGCACAACTCGGGCAAACCTCGGTGCCTGCTCCTCCACCAGGATTTGGGTTGGGAGCAAAGCCGTGGCCATATGTCCTATGCCTTGCGCTGCCCTTTGCCGCCCTGGTCCATCAATCCTGGGCCGCTCCATCCCTTCCCGAGCTCTCCCCACGGGAAATTTGGTCTGCAAACCCCCCGGTGTGCAAATCCACCGCTGCATCCCTGAAGATCCCGGCTTCCTCGCCCTGCGTGAGCTGGTGCTGAGCTCTCGTGGAGCTGCCGCTTGGGTTTGTGCTCGCCTGCCTTGTAATTAGTGCTCCCAGGTAATTACGCTCCCAAACCCCCAATTCCCCCTGGGACACAGCCAGAGCTGAACGCACCTGTGCAAGGGCTTTGCTGTGTCTTGGAGAACGGCCACCCCATACCCCGGCCGGTTCAGCGGGGACAGGGCTCCGTCGTGGGATCCCAGCATGTGTTTGCTTCCTGCAACCCATTTTGGGGCTGGGGGGGAAAGGGAGAGAGCACCAGGTACCCCAAGATGTCTAAATGCCCTGCCTTCGCTCCTCAACACCAAGCCATCCTCCTCCTCTGCCCTGCTCCGGGAAGGCAGCGCCGGCACAGGGCACGTGGCCGCGGCTTTGTCCCCCGACATCACCCCTTTGCCCCCCGGTCCCTGTTGCCCGGCTCAGCCCCCGGCGATGCAGCACCTTCCTCTTCCGCACACACGATGCCGAGCAAAGCACTCGGGGGCTGCGCTCGGGATGACGGGCTCCGCACAGCCGCGCGTTATATGATTATTATCGTTATATTGCCAAGGATCCATGATAAGCGAGATGATTACGACGGCTGCGAAGAGGCAGGGGCTGGTGGCAAGGGGCTGTCGGCGGCGAGCCGCTCGCAGTCTTTTCCCGCTCAGCCCAGCCCCGGCCCACGGATGCTCTTGGCTTTGCTCAGGCCCTGCCGTAGCACAGGGATGAATTTGGGGTGAAGCTGCGGTGCTAAAGCATTCAGCATCCAGAAACCCATCTGGTTTGGGGGTTATTTGGGATATTTTCATGTGCAAGACGCGCGGTTTGTTGCACTTGCCAGGAGCTGCCCCGTGAATTGGTCCCTCCGCCTTCGTCTCCGCAGCAGGTATCGTCCTTCCGCAGATGGGAATTCAGGTTTTTTCCCTCGATGCTTCTATTCCATTTAACAAGCAAAGGCTAATAATTTGTCACAATTCAATAAAGCGGAGGTTACAAACGCTCTCGCTGCTGTTTATTTAAACGATGGTTTGTTAATTAGCTCCTCTTAACGAGGAGAGAATAAATCAGATAAAACGTACCAAAACGGTATGGAGATACTTTGCAGATTAATTTTATTTTCCAGCTGAGATGCTCCCGGCAGCCAAGCGCTCACCGGCTCCGGGCTCCATCCCAAAGCGCTTCCCGAGCCCCAGCGCAGGTGTCGGTGTGCGGGGACACATCCTGGCACCGCTCAACCCGGGCTGGTGCTGTGCCGTATTGCATCTCCCTCGACACGGGTCCAAAAAGGGCTTTTCTGGCTCTTTTTTGCTGCGGGACTCTGTCCCTCTGACCTGGCTGTGGTGGTGGCTGACGCTGTGGCACGCCGGCTTTCCCTCCGGTTCAGCTCGCTGCTTGTTTAGTCTAAGGTGATTGCGGGGGGGAAATAAAAATTTGAGCAAGAATGAAGTTGGGGGACAATAAAAATTAGGGCAAGAATAAAGTTGGGGGAAAATCAAACTAGATCAAGAATAAAGATGGGGGAAATAGATCAAGAATAAAGTTGGGGGAAAATAAAAACTAGATCAAGTATAAAGTTGGGGGAAGACAAAATTAGATCAAGAATAAAGTTTGGGGTAAGAAAAACTAGATCAAGAATCAAGTTGGGGGAAAATAAAACTAGATCAAGTATAAAGTTGGGGGAAAATAAAATTAGATCAAGAATAAAGTTGGGGGAAATCAAGAATAAAGTTTGGGGGAAGAAAAACTAGATCAAGAATCAAGTTGGGGCAAAATAAAACTAGATCAAGAATAGTTGGGGGAAAATAGATCAAGAATAAAGTTAGTTGGGGGAAAATAGATCAAGAATAAAGTTGGGGGAAAATAACAACTAGATCAAGAATCAAGTTATGCCAAAGCAATTGGGAGTTCGGGGCAGGTTTACCCATCACCGTCAGCCAGAGCCGAGATCCGATTTTTTCGCTGGCC
>NW_009593411.1:5786-6081 GCF_000690535.1 Cariama cristata
CATCGCCGTCAGCCAGAGCCGAGCTCCGATTTCATCGCTGGCCCCGCAGAGAGCACTCAGCTCCCGCCGGCGTTGTGTCCCCGCCACCCCGGGGATCTTTCCTCTATAGTTTATGAAACGTGTCCGGGGATGGGATTTCTTGCAAACTCTCCTCCGCGTTCCCCTTGAGCATCCGGGGAGCCCCGCGGCGATGGCCGGAGAAGAGCGACGTTGGCCGTGCGTTCGCTGGGTCTACCTTGCGGAAGGGAGTTGTTAATCCGTGATTAATCGGGGATGTGTGCGGCTGTGTGGGAGC
>NW_009593412.1:0-6686 GCF_000690535.1 Cariama cristata
ACGGTGGCAGGCGGGCGGGCGGCAGCGAGCCCCCTGTGAAGATGCCAGCCTGGATGCAGTACTCCACCTGGCAGCTATCGCTGATGAGTGCCAAGTGCTGGCTGAAGCCTGGGGGACAGCTCCTGGCATGGGGGTCCTCAGCGGTGTGCTGGTGCTGACCTGCCAAGGGGTTCCCTGCCTGACAGCTGAAGAAGCCCCCAAAAGGTACTGCATACTGGCCACCTCCCTCGTAATCCTGGCTCACACACACCCTTAGCTCGTCGAAGAGCTTCAGTGGGAAGTACCCCGAGGGGCAGGACTGGGCACCAGTGATGGAGTTGGTGCTGTGGGCGCTGAACAGCCCCCCAAAGAGGTATCCTGAGCTTGGGGCCACCAGCCCGCTTGTGGCACACCAGTAGGCGCTGAATTGCACCCGGGAGAGCCAGAAGACATCCTGGCACTCGCGGTGGCAGAAGATGCCCAGGATGCACTTGCTGTGGCACTCCAGATGGCTGTGGCCTTCCTCCCGCTCCTGCATGCCCAGCAGCACCGGAGTGTAGGTGGTGGGGCAAGAGAAAGCCCCAGTGAGCGGGTTCCTCTGCTCCAGCTCCCGGCACATTGTGTTGGTGTCGGGGCCGGCCAGCCCAGCACACTCCTGGAAGACTCCCCCGAAGGTGAAGTTGGTCGTGACACCCTCGCAGGAGCCATCATCGGCATTGGCATGGAAATTGAAGTTGGGTGAGGTGGCGTCAGTGCAGCCTGGGTAGGTGTTGAAGGTGTAGTAGCGGCGGATAGCCATCTCCACTCGCTTGGCCAACTTCTTCACTGTGGGAGTGGGCAGCTCTGGCAGGGTGCTGGGGTTGATGAAGAAGTACAGGGGCAGCCCTGAGCGGTCCAGAGCCACCAGCTGGTTTTTGATCCCCTCCTGCCAGGTCTTGAGGGTGATGCCTGGGTAAAAGGGGGTCCCGCCGATGCTCTCTACCCTGGAGTTGGTGCGGTTCTCCAGATACTTCTTGGTGAAGCCAGAGCTGACGTCCAGGGACTCCTCGTTTTTCCCACTGATGACGCTGTGGAAGGCCACGCCAGCCGAGGCAGTGACAGCACTCCGTGTGGCCCAGCTGTCCTTCAGGAAGGTTGACTTGATCTGATCCTCCTGCACCAAGCTGGCTCCGGCATCCAAGGAAGTGATGGTGTGGGTGCCATAGTTAAGCACCAGCAACTCGGCCAGAAAATCAGCCATCCGCGTCTGGTTGTTCTCCAGGTGGCTGGCGATGGTCAGCAGCTGCTTCTTGAAGCCCTTGTCCAGGACTGCCCCTGGGTCGATCTTGGCAGTATAAACCAGGTTCCTGACTTGCACTCGGGTGGTGACAGCATGGTCTTTCACTTGGTGGGTCTTGGTCCGGTGGAAGTCGTAGGAGAATTTGCCATTGATGGAGGAGAAGAGGGACAACTCCAGATTGATGGAGGCAGAGGTGATGCTTTGGTAATCTTTCCAGGACTCGATGAGCTCAGAGTTGATGTCCAGGTTGCTCTGCTTGCGAGGGATAGTGAAGATCTCATCTGGGATAATATAAGATCCATCTTCTGTGGTCTTGCACAGTGAGTAGCCCAGGTTGATGACTCTGCCCATATCCAAATTCCTGAGGTTATCCCAGCCCCCCCCCGGCAGGACTTCCAGACTTGGGAGCTTCAGGGCCTTCTTGCAGTCCGGAAACCCCGCAGAGGAGGACAGGTGCTGCGACTGCTCAGTCCCTCTCACCCAAGCCACCGACACCGAGGCAAGCAGGACCCCCCCCAGCACCCAGCCCATGGCTGAAGCAGCACAGGGCCCTCACCAAACGTCCGAGCAGTGAGGCAGGAGCTGGGGAAATGAGCTGGCTGGGGATGCAGCTGCTGGGCAGTTCCTCCTTTTGGGGGTTGAATCAACGAAAGGGAAAGGAGAAGTGAGAACTGATGAATGTGAGAAATGACTGAGTGGAGCTGAGGCAAGCGGGTGGGGAGCAGAAAGTAGAGATGCCTGGAACTCATTGCCTCCCTGTTGTGAAAGCTCCCTTTCCCCATGAAAGCTGCTCTGCTGGGGATGGGGCAGGGATAAATCTTACTTTCAGCTCTTCACTGTGCCCAGGGAATTTCACTGTGTGAATCTCCCTTGGTCAGTGCTTGGGTGACTCCCCCAGATGAATCTCCTCTGCCCTGGGTGACCCTAGCTCCTTCATGCCATGCAAGGGACCCGTCCCCAGCCCCATGGCCTTGGAGTCCAGCTCACATGATGGGCTGAGATCTGACCCTGGTCGCATGGGCTTTGCTGCTGACTCCCAAGGCTTTCCTTTGCAGCGCAGGCGGGGAGAGGAAGTGGGGAGGTGGTGCGGTGTGGTTTCGGTGTGGGGGACAGTGCAATGCTTATTTCCTTTGTTGGGGAACCCCAGGGCAGGCACTGGTGGGTTTGGGAGTCCCCCCTATGGGGGGTCAGCCCATGGCACAGGTGTCCTGCCCATATCAACATCTGTATTAGGGCCCTCTACAGCCTCCTCCACCCCATCCCTGACGTTCCCCCAGGGTCCACAGTGCTGCCAGCTGGGAGAAGCACCTCCTGCTCAGGACAGCTGGGCTGCAGGAAGCTGGTCACAGTGGTACTGAGCCAGCTCTGCCCAGGGCTGCTCGTGTGTGGCTGGGCCCTGGTTTCAGCAGAACAGGGCAGCTCCTGTGTGTTTTGGGGAATAAGCAGTTAAAGTAGCTTCTGCTGTGAAAGTTGTGACTCTTTCCATATGGATAGGCACACTTCCTCTATTTTTGCTGGTTAGTTCCTCTTCCCAGGATGGTTCTGGCACAGATGAGGGTGAAGCAAGAGCTGTGATGGATGAGGGGGGTGGGTGGTGGTGTGTAGATGTGTGTGTGTGCTTTTGCCAGGATAATGCCGGGGGGCTGCGGGGCAGAACAGATGACAGGAACACTGTCCAGGATGGCCTTTCTGGCCACTGTGTGGGGCTTGGGCCCTGGAGCAGCTGGAAAATCCTGGTGTGGGGAGCCCCTTGCTGCATGCTCCCACACCAGCCTGGAGCCATCTGCATTTCAATCCAAGCTGTGAGGTCACCTCACCTAAAATCTAGCCATGGGTTTCACTGCCAACCAATTTTGAAGCTCAAGCAGTGGCCCCTGTCGGAGAGCTGCGGCTGGCGAAGGCTGCAGCCCCGGGGATTGGAGGAGGGAGGGAAGCCCAGTGGGGCAGACAGCAGCTGCCTTGTCTCTCTACCGTGTAGGAGCAGCTCCCAAATGGAAACCAGGGCTTCTCCACGCTGTGTCTGTTGCCACGAGCCATCCCATCCCGTGGTGACTGAGATGTGGCAGAGCAAGGCAAAACCTGTCTGCTGCACCCAGCTGGGGGATTAAAGAAAATAAATTTCCTTCCTGACTGCCATGGGGAATGAGCAAATGCCAAGATGGGAGAGCAAGTCATGGCTGTGGTTTGGTAGGCGCTGGGAGGGGAGGCAGAGCCCTGGTCAGGGCTGCTGCTGCTGTCCAGAGGGTGAGGAAGGGGAAGCGAGAGAAGATGGCCACCAGTGGAGCTACAGGTGCTGGAGCAGGAGAAGGAAATGCCATTCGGACCTCCCCCTGAAAACAGCAGAGCTATTAAATGCTCGGGGCCAGGGCGAGGGGTGGGATGTGCTGCTCATGGCATGTCACAGTGCTAATGCAACCCAAATCAGCAGGGCCTGGGATGGATGGAGGCAATGGAAAACTTTTTTGGTGCCGCTTCTGGGCTGCTGGGTGTCAGGTCTGACTTCTGGCCCCTTTGCTAGGTCTGGTGGGGACCTTTGGCCACCTGGGTCCGAGCCCTGAGGACATGGTCCCCCTGGCACGCCAGGCTCATGCACCATCATCATGCCCGGGTTTCCTGTGGGCTGGGATTCCCTGCAGTGGTGCATCGTATAGCCTCGTCCTGCCTCTTGTTCCCGACCCTGGGAAGTTGAGAACAAATTAGGCTGGGAAGGCAGTGCAGTTCAGTCCTCTGGCTGCAAAAATCAAGTGGCCTTAGAAAAATGCCCAAGGGCTACTAATAAATATGTCAGTTTGCAGCAAAGTTCTTGGTGGGAGGAATTAGAGATTGTTACTCCGTGAAGAGAAAAACCACAGTTTGTAACCACTGAGCAATATGAGCCTAAGTGCTTGAGGGGATCACCCAAGACTAAGATTAAACTGGAAAAGCATGAGGTATCCTACAGCCATCAGGGCTTCTGTCAGCCAGTAGCTGGTTGCTGGCTTGGATTGCTGCTTGGCACCAAAGCATGGAAATTGCTTAGGACCGATGAAAAACTGTGTATATATTGTCAATAAATAAAGAGACTGAGAGAGAGTTTATATATACACACTCATGCATATAGATATTTAAGCTTTTCTTGGCTATGCAGAAACCTGAAAGGGGACGGGATACTTTTACAAGAAACAGCTCTTTTATTCTCACTGATGTTTTATTTTTAGGCAAAGCTTGGAGAATCTTGTCACAATGAGAAGTGGAGAAATGTGAGTTCAAAAGCCATCAAAATGAACTATGTGGGGTTTTTCAGTTTTGTTCCCTTTTCTGGCTACGACTATTAGGAGTTGGTAGAAATAGTGGCCTGATTTGTGGATTTATATGGAGAAAGCAGGACTGATCAATTTTGCAAGTTCTGTGCCCAGCCCATAAATGTGCTGGTAAATGAAGGAGACAAAGTGGCAACTCGGGCCATGCAGACGCAGCCAGGACTTGAGTGGTTGTGGTCCTGGTCCTGGCTGCTTGTTTTTATTAACGTCTCTGCATTAAGGTGGTGATTCGATCCAGTGTCAAGACCTGCCTCCTAGAGAGACACAAATTCAAAGCACCTTCAGGCAGAAGGGCCCTTCTTCCTGAAAGCCAGCTGCAACCTGTTTTTCTACAAGTGACCTCCTGAAATTTGTAGGGCTCTGTAGACGCTCTCGACACGGTCAGGTCATTCCCCAGCAGAGAGCTGCAAAAGCAGCGAGGAGCCCAGGAGGCCTCTGGGGACAGTTTCACCATGCCACTGTGACTGGCGACAGCCACCACACGCTTGGGGGTGGCAAGGCCAGGCAGGAGGCGTAAGCATGTCTTGCCTGACCTCTGTGCACCCGAAGCCAACCTTGGCTATATCTGTTCCCTGCCCCGCCTGATGCAGGCCGGTGCTTTAAGCTGCTCTTTAATTAACATCATTGAAACCCACTGTCTTTTCCTCTTTCTGTCCCATGTTGTTTGTGCAACCTTTGGCATCAAAGGTGTAGGAAACAGTCTTTAAGCACTGACAGCCCATCTTCTTCCTGGGTAGAGTAAACCAAAATTTTTTAGCAATACCCTTACAGCACCAGAGGGAGTGGGGACAATTAGGGGCATGCTCATGATCTCCTTTGCCAGGACATTTCCCAGGGAGTCTAACTGCAGGTGAGTGCCACCATTTAATGGGCCCTATAACATCCCCAGCTCACAGCAACTTCCGTGTGCCGGTTCTGTGGGGGTGATGTGGCTGCTGGAGGCACTTGTGGCAGGTGAGAAGCACAGAGACTTCCAGCATGCTCTTTTGGAGAATATTTCTTGAAAAGGTATTGACTGTGACTGTTCCTACAGCTTTGCTTACTTGGCTTTACAGGGGCTTTCCCAGCTTTGGAGAAGGAAAGAGAAACCAGGCAGGAATGACTGGGTGATTCTGCCACCTGCAAGGCCAGGCTTGCTCAGCGCCTGAACCCTGTTACTATGGGTGTGTAATCAATATTGGATAATTCTGCCCAGGGAATTTCACTTTTCTTCATGTTGATCAAAACCTATATTTTTCTCAGTGAAGTGGTCACCAGCATTATTTCTGGTTGCATATAATATATGCTTTTTCTCTCTTGAGTGTTTTTTGAGCACAGGAAAGTATCTCTAAAGCCATGAAGATCTCAGGAAGGATAACTTCAAATTGTATTTCCCTGTATAATAGTCATCTAGCTCCAGAATGGGTGGAATGGCACCATTTTCTGTAAGCGCACTTACTTTATTGAAAGGGAGCAATAAATGAGCTTATTCAGTGTAAACTGAGTTTTAGACTTATTTTAAAGTTATCAGGGCCTGGAGGGTATTAATAGGCTTTAATTTCCCTGAGCAGCCTCACCTGGCCCCACACCCATGGCCACAGGAGTCCCAGCTGTGCTGAGCCCTGAGCGCTCTGTCCTCTGATCTATGTTGTAGCTGTGCTGCTCTGCAGCCCTGTCTCCTGGATGGATGTCTTAGACCTGTGTTGTAGGCAGCTCCTCTCCTGGATGGACCCCTCCGATGTGTGTTGTAGCTTACCCTGATCGACCCTGGACCTGGTTCATCACTTGCTGTCAGAGCCACTCAGGGTGGGGGCTGGCCCCAGGTGGGTCACTGTGCCGTACTCTTGTGCCCGCAGGATGATGGATGGAGCTGGTGACGCTGGAGACGAGGGTGGCGAGCAGTGGCGGCCGAGCCATGTAAGTCCCCTGTGGGTCCACCTGGGGGTGTCCAGGTGTGTTCCCACGGCAGGGCCTCTCAAAGCAGCCTAGCCCCGATGCAGAGCAACCCGAGTGGATGGTCCCCGGGCTGTCCCTGTGTCCCCACCCCTCCCCAGCTCAGGCAACCCCTCCTTGATTTGCAGATGGTGAGCAGCAGGCAGGTGGTCCTGTGGGTCCCCTGCGTGGGCCCTGGGGCTGCAGCCCCAGCTGCA
>NW_009593412.1:6806-9819 GCF_000690535.1 Cariama cristata
TGGAGGAGCTCGTGGAGTGGGGCCACCTGCCCTGCCATGGTTGCAGGTCCTCTGGCTCCCCCAAGAGCCTCAATCCCTCCGAAAGCCTGAGAGAGATGTGTCTGACTCCAGATGGAGCAGCCCCCTCATGGAGCTGGGATCTGCCCACTCCCTCGGACAGGTGCGTGGCAGCAAAGCCTGTTCAGCCCTGAAGATGCGTGTGGCAAGCAAAGGACTGGAAATGCAGCTGGGGACCCTGGCCATGCCAGTGCAGCTGTCCCAGCAGCAAGCAGCGCTGCAGCAGGGCGATGCATCCTGCCAAAGCTCGTCTGGCTGGGGCACAGCCAGTCCTTGCTGTGGCACGGGCCGTGCCCCTCACTGCAGAAGAAGGTGCATGCCATCAGACACTATAAAAGACAAGCAAGTGCAGAGGCTGTGGGGGGACCCTAACTCACCAAGGAGTGCCTGGCCCTGATGGTGCCGTGCCGTGCCGTGCCCCCCCGCCCCCTACACTGGACCTGCAGCTACCCTGCGAACACTGCATGTTGGGGCCCTGGGCCAGGGCAGTGCAGTGGGGCACCCCAGGAGCCACACAGCCGGCATGGCTCTGAGGAGTCTGTGCACACTCCTTTGCCTCTGTTCCACAGTTTGCCGGCTGAACAGATGTGTCTCCTGAACCTCTCTGCAAGCAACCAGTATCTGGACTCTTCTCTCAGTGCCAATGACAGCATGGAGGAGCCAGCCATCCAACTACCAGTGCTGGGGAACATTGTGCATGAGAACCTCCTTCATCTGGACAGCGGCCTGTCACTGTGGGATGAGGAGTGCCTGTGGCCTTTTGCTTTACCCATGGCTCCCCCAGCCCTTCCCAGCATGGATAATGGGGCAGCAGGACCGGTGGTAGGATCAGCTTCTATCCTGCCAAAGGAAGATGTATGCAGTCAGATCAACTTCACCACCCAGGGCGGCTGTGAGGCTAACATTGCGGACAGGAGCTGGCCTCATGCTGCAGCACCTCTTGTTATCTCAAGGCTGGAGCTGAGCCCGGAGGTGCGCCGTAAGCTCTCGATGCATACTGCAAGGAAATGCCTGGAGATTAAGCTGCAAAGGCTCCCTGTGGCAGTGCAGCAGTCCATGGAAATGCTGCGTCGGTCACTGCCCAAACCTGTGTGGGCTGGGGCCGGGCCCCTGGGGCCATGCTGTGCCTGTCTCCCCTTCCTGAAACTAAAGCACCTCATCCTGCTGGACTGGGATGCACTGCAGTTGCTTGGGGCATCCCTTGCCTGCCTGGTGGCCTGCACAACACTGTGTTCCCATCCAGTGCCTGTCTCCTTCTATGGCCCTGTACTTGGGGAGGAAGGTGGCCAGGCATCCCTGCAGGCCAGCACCCTGCCCAGCACATCCAGCTCAGGTGATGAGATGGGCATGGCCACCATGGGTGCAGCCCTGAGAACACCCTGGGGGATGGCGAAAGCCTCAGCAGGGCAAGCATCCACTGTGGTCTCCCCAGGCCTTGTAACAGGGTTCCCTGCTACAAACCCGAGGCCTGAACTCTGGTGAGGAGCACACATGTGGGTACCCCGTGGAGGCTTTGTGGCATCAGCCCCAGGATCCCCACAAGGCCACTGGGGCTGCTGCAAGGTACAGGTCAGAAATGCAGATGGCAGCTTCTACCACCTGACCTCTGCAGTCCCTTTGGAGGGGACCGGCAGCATGGCGGGGACCACTGGCACAGAAGGGATGGCAGCATGAAAGCCCTGTGGGGCTGCGGCAGGCCACAAAGGGCAAAGGTGGTGGTCCTCAAGCAGACATTGGCCTGGCAGCTCTGAGAGCTCTCCAGGCTGGGGGGATGGTCCCAGGACACAAGGTCCCATGGACTTCCAAGGGTAATGGCCTTGTGCTGGACTCCCTGGGGGAATGCCAGCCCAGATGGCTGTGCCACCTCCCACCTTAACATCTTCCAGCTCAGAAGGGACACCCAGCCAGTACAGATCATCCTTGTAGGAGCACAGCAGCGCCCCTGTAAGCAGGCACATGGGCTTGTGCCACCTGTGCCTGGCCCAGGACACCCAGGATACTGCAGCAGTGCTGACTGACAACTCTCTCCACTTGGTCCTGGAGAGTATTTGCCAGTGGCAAAGGAAGGTGTTCCCATCTCTGGGGAGCTCTGCCTCTGGTCACAGCTGCTGTGCTGTGGAGTGGCAGGGCCAGGCTTTGTGCAGCTGCTGCTTTTCAAAAACGCTCTGTTGTTGTAAATAAACGTGTTGGCTTGTTCTTGCAAGAGCTCTGTGAGAGGCCTCACCCTGCCAGTGGGACAGGGTGTGCTGGGGACAGGGAAGGGGAAGGTGGGCTCAGGGGCACCAGGGAAGGTGTGCTGTCCCAGCAGTAGGACAAGGCAATGAGGATCAGCCTGGGCAAGCGGGCTGCTTCTCCTGGAGCTCCTCCTCAGCCCTGCCCTGCCTGTGGCATGGGGTCAGCCTCACCCCAAAGCCTGCACTGCCCCACGCCCAGAGGGAGAGTGGCTCCCAGCAGCCCCAGCACAGCGGTGTCCTCCAGGTCCTAGCTCAGGAGACAGGTTAAGTCCCAGCCCCATCCCAGAGGTAGCAGAGCTTCTCAGACACCTTTAGGGACTGGACGGGTCTCTGAGTGCCTGTAGCCCCCTCTCAGGGGCAGCTCCACAGTGGTTTGCCCAGACATGAGCTCGCTGACCAGGAGGGAGGACTGGCCCTGCAGCAGTACTCCAGGGCTGCCTCCCACAGCAGGAGCACACAGATAACCAAGCCCCTCTGGACTTTCCTGCTGGGACCCTGCTCCATCCCGCGGGGCTCCCAGGTCACACACAGCTGTTCCCTGCTTCACCAAGCAGGAAGACTGGGGCGCGCAGAGCTCCTCAAAGCGTGACCGCAGGCTCAGGGAGCAGGAAGGCCTTTGTGCTAGGAGACACCCAGGCAAGGCGCTGCTGCCACCCGGCGACCAAAGTGCGGTACTGCAGGTGGACGCCGCGGAGGCGCCCCCGTGGGCCACGCTGCGCTCC
>NW_009593413.1:0-2702 GCF_000690535.1 Cariama cristata
GCAGTGACCACACCGGGCGGAAAAGTTTAAAAAAATATTTATTGATACGCTAAAAAGGAACAGTGGAAAAGTTACACAAAAAAACCCCCCACCCGACGTAACCATCTCCTAGTGTTTTCCTGCGAATAAATTAAAAAAGCAGCCTAGAGGTCGCGGGGCTACGCCAGCGTTCGTGTCCGGCAGCGCTAGAAAACACCGCACCAAACACACGCCAGGTGCCGGGAGGGCGAGCGGGGGCCCACAGCCCCCCATCGCTCGGTGCGCCGGGCCCCCGTCCTCCTCGACAAAGCCCGTACGCTTTCCCAGGGTAATAACATCTCCAACTTTTGTTCTTTGAAAATAAAAGCAAACAAACAGCTGTAGTTTAAAGCAATTGTAAGTGTCATACAGGAACGATTTGGCTCTCTCTTTAATTAAAACATACAAATCAGACCAGTGACTGGCACAAGTTACAAGAACAATTGTTTGTTTTCACCCATCCTTCAGTTTCTTTCAGTAAAAACCTTCTTGCCGGCTCCGGAGCCCTTCAAACCCAGCTCAGAAACTCAACGCAAACCAAACCCCCTAAACTATCCCCCATCCCTCCACGAACTCCAGGGTTTTTTGGTACAAAATATATATATAAAAATAGACTAAGTTTCTAAGGAAGATGGCTGAATTGGCCACCTCTTCCAGTCCACTGGAAAACAACAAGTATGCTTAACCAGATTATGCCTGGAGAAAATATCCATTCAATATACAAATACTGCAGGACTTTCCACATCGGAAACCCCTTAGAAAATGACAAGTGACAAACCTTTAATTGGCTGTTTGACACACGGCTGAACACTCCAACCCATAGCAGCAAACTTAAAAAAAAAAAAAAAAAAGGAAAAAAAAAAAAAAAAAAAAAGCCCTTTATAGGTTTTGATCAAGCACTCTCCATAGAGCTAATGGTACTGACTGGTAAACAGGGTCTGCACCGGCTTTCAACCCCTGTCCACAAAAGATTACAGTAAATCACTCACATAATGCGCCTTTGAGAGGCAAACGCCAACAGGAACCGTTCGCGCAGACACCCCAGCGCTGCTGGGAGAGCCGAGATCCTGAAACACGAGGTCGGGAAGGGGCTGGGGAAGGAACGCGGGAGGAGATGAGGGGCAGAAACATTTCTGGATTATCATTTTCACCATCCTTAGACCTTTGGAATCGAACCAGCTGGTGAGCAAAAGGCACAATAGCAAGTGGTGACAGCAGAGTCCTGCCGCTACCGGGAGGGGACATGCCTGGGAAGGAAGGGTGGGCGAAGGAGAAAAGCCGCTCGCTGTCGGGATACGAGTGCCCCTGGGTACGAGGCCGGGCCCAGCCACCCTTCGCCCGGCCAGGAGGCAGGAGCAAGCCCCTGCACGGAGAAATGCGTGCGAGCTTCGGTGGGGGCTCTGGAGGGAACAGCCATCTTGGAGCCGGCGTGCAGCGAGCGCAGCACCCACTGTCAAAGGGTGGGCGAAGGAGAAAAGCCGCTCGCTGTCGGGATACGAGTGCCCCTGGGTACGAGGCCGGGCCCAGCCACCCTTCGCCCGGCCAGGAGGCAGGAGCAAGCCCCTGCACGGAGAAATGCGTGCGAGCTTCGGTGGGGGCTCTGGAGGGAACAGCCATCTTGGAGCCGGCGTGCAGCGAGCGCAGCACCCACTGTCACAGCTCGCAGCTTGGTGCCCGACCCCTTCTCAGAGCATCCTCAGACGCTTTCTCCCCCCTTCGGGGCCACCAGCCCCCACATCCTATTGCTCGAGGCAAGAGCATCCCTGCCGGGCCGGCTTCCCCTCGGTGCGCATCCCTCAGCTGCCTTCAGCGCTGCGGCAGGGCTCTGCGTGACGGCTGGGTGTCCCACTGGGGACCAGGGCACCTCTCCCCATCGGTGTCACGGCTGTCCCCAGGACCCTGTGACCACCCCGCTTTGCATAGGCACAATCCTGTCGTGGGACCGGTGTCGCAGACAAGGCTGAGATAAGGACGGTCCGCAAGGCACATTGTCGTTCAGTTTGGATTTGCAAAGGCCAAGTACATTTGGTGTGTGGTGAAGAGCGTTACTCCCGCGCTCCCAGATTCCTTGATTCTTCTCCCAAAATGCTCGTATCCCCAGCACAAAAGCCCACCCAGCAGAGACCATGCCCCGAGCATTCTGTTGACGCAGGCTAACGTTTCCTTGGGCTGTTCAAAGCAATGCTAGCTCGTTTGGCAAAGGTAAAGACTAGAAGGTAAACAGCACAGACTGTGACATTTCGGCATCGCGGAGCTCATTGGAAACTCCGTCTTTGGGAACCGCCGTCCTTGGGAACCTCCCCCGTGGACAACGCTCCCTCCTCTCCCCTTGGCCCTTTGCCTCGCAGCACAACGCGCAGCGCGTTGCTGGGCCAGGCGGCCAGCAGCAGAGCAGGGCTGCACCAGTCCCCTGCAGAGCCCCTGCCCCAGGCTGCCCGACACCGTGGCAAGGTGACGTTCAAGGCTGGCTGGCTGCACTGGGGCAGAACTTGTGCTGGCCAAGATGCCTGCGCAGGTCCTGCTGCAAGGCATCGATCTGCCTCCACCCACCCCGGCTGGCCCGCACGTTGTCAGCTCATGCAGGATGCCGTGCTCAGCTCCGTAACACAACAAACTCAAAGCCACGACCAACAGGACGGCTGGGGATTAAATATAAAAACTGAGAGAGAGCATCGCTGGAACAC
>NW_009593413.1:2717-3385 GCF_000690535.1 Cariama cristata
TGCAGCCGCCGCTCGGGGAAAAACCATCCATCCCTTGCAGAACCGGGCAGCACGTGCAGCCAGCACTGGCTTTTCGTTTCACCTGAGAATTGCATCGCCACCAGCCAGCGACAACAAATGTGACTGCAGTGAGCTGATGTGTCGGGGGGGTCAGAAGTACCTGTAACCCCAGTTTGGTCCATTTATCTCCGCACTCCTGTGTGTGCGCTGACACGGCGAGTGCCCCTGCCTGGGGCAAAGTAAGATGCCTGTCCTGGTGCCAGATCAGTCAACCAGCAAGCGGTGACCCCCGAAGCGGTGCCCGTTCACGCACACCCCGAGCAGCCACCCCGGAGATGCTGCCGGGACAGCCCTTTGCAGGCACCTCCTAACCACACACCCAGACCTGGCAGACCGCGGGCTTTTTCTCTCCTCCAAGAAAGGAGTTCAGCATTAACACAACTAAAAGGACCTCGAATGCTACTAAACTCTGCCTGAACTACTGCTGCTAATTTTGGCTTGCAAGAGTAATCTACAGTAGGAACAAAGACCTCCATAAAAAAGCCGGTATTGGTTGCAATTACAAGCCAAACTGAACACCCCGGCGGCTGGCACAGAACGGCAAGACGAAGGTGAACGGCTGCCACAGACCCTCCGGCTCCCTTGGGAACCCCAGCCTGAGGGACCCA
>NW_009593413.1:3410-4084 GCF_000690535.1 Cariama cristata
CCTCTCCTCTCCTTCCCTTTCCCATCGCTTCAGACCACCCGTGCAGGTGTCCTCGACCACCTTCTGAGCCCCCTGGCTGGAGAAAAACGTGGATGATCAACGCGAGTCAGACTCAGCGAGCATCCAAGGCTGGCTCTGGCCGGGCTCCCAGCAGGGAGGGCTCACTCGCCCCCGGCTCTGCCTGCGCGCCCCTTTTTAGCTGAACTGCAGCACCAACCTCGCAGACACCTGGAAGTCCGAGTACCAGCCTACCTGCTGCTGGAAGGGTTTGCATGTTCCGCAAGACTTAAAAAATACTCCCCAGCTCCGTCCCTACAAGTGCCTGGGAACCGCTGCATGGGAAGGGGAGATGCTGGCGATGCTGGGACGAGGCAGAGGAGCGGCGCTGGGGCTCGCTGGGCTGCACAGCAATTCGGGCTTCGCTTTCCTCTGAAAGTCAGGTCACTGTGGAGAAGCCAGCGGCTCTCGCTGGCTCCCAAGGCAGGACCCTCCCCAGGCAGCAAGGAGGTACGCGCTGCCAGCCACCCCTTGCTCTGAAAGAGGCGCCTTTGACGCCTGTCTCATCAGTGGCATCCAGGATTCAGTCTTCCCTAGACTGGGTTTATTCCCCTCCCTCAAAAAAAAAGGATTTTTCCTTAATAAAAAATGTAAACAGTATTTCCCTATCGGCTGGG
>NW_009593413.1:4105-5097 GCF_000690535.1 Cariama cristata
TCGGCTGGAAACCACAACAGGGACGTTGTGGACTTCACCATCATTGGAAGTGACCTTGCCCAGGGGGGGTGGCTGGGCTGAGCGTACCCTGAAAACCCCCCGTATACAGCCGCCCCCCAGCAGCCCCCGAGGGCTGGGAGCAGCGGCTGCTTCATTTGGATTGACTTGCGACTCCCCACAGCTCACAGACGGATTCGTGGGGAGCCCAGAGGACAGAAAAAGATCTCCTTTTCCTCTCCGGAGTATAAGCCTGGCCCATCGCAGCTCCACACCCTCTCCCTGCTGCCAGAGAGCCGCAGACCTTGTCATCTGCTGTTTCAAGCTGTAAAGCAAAGAAACCCGCGTACAGTGAAGCCTGGCTCAAAACTTGCCAGCCTGTCACCCCCGGGGTGCCCCTGCTCCCAGAGAACGGCATCAGCCACCTCGGCTCAGGGCACTGCTCCGGGAGAGGATGGAGAGAAGCCGGGAGGGCTCTATCGACCCACTGGCAGTTCTGAGCAGGTTTCACCGCGTCTTTCTCAGGCCTCTCTAGACACGAGTCCCAGCAGGTCTCACGAGGTCTCCGTGTTCAAGTGAAGAAAGAAAAACCTGATGGAAGCGCTGGGCAAAACTGAGAGAGAGGCTGAAGGACGCTCTCCCTCCTCCCATGCTCCCGGGCTCAGTATTGCCGTAGGTTGAAAAACCCGACGCTGGTGGGGGACTCCTTGACTGTCACTGTGATCAGGTTAGCGGTGACGTCGGTGACAAAGACATGCTCGATCAGGCTGCGGGTGGGTTTCCAGTCCTGGCTGGTCTGGATGGAGACAGACATGTTCTGACCCACGCCCGGGAAGGAAGCCGAATCCCGGTCTGAATCCGAGCTGGTCTCTTCGCCTGTGCTCATTTCAGAAAGGGCAGCTGGCTTGCGGTTATCTGCAGCTGCGTGTCCCTCCTGCGTGCCGGCTGTGCCGCTTTTGGCCAAGTCCCTGTCGCCTGCCCGGTGCGCCTGCTTC
>NW_009593414.1:0-216 GCF_000690535.1 Cariama cristata
TGCCCCACGTTGTGGTGGCCGTGTCCAAGAAATGCATCAAAACGGGCTCTAATCTGCTTCACTACAGCATTTACCTCTGAAAGGAGTTTAGTTCTTTTTATCCTCGACACCGAGTGCCAAGCGCTGCAAAGGGCATCGTTGTGCCATGACAGATCTCAGCTTTCCACCTGGAAATCGCGGGCGACGAACCCCAAAGCCTCAAGTTAAAAACCTGCC
>NW_009593415.1:0-341 GCF_000690535.1 Cariama cristata
ACCTCCGCCCCCGCCCGAACCCCGCCGCGAGGGGCCAGCCCCCGCCTGCCCTTGGGCTCGTGCTGCCGAAGCCGAGGTGCTGGGCTGCGCTCGCACGGCATCGCTGCGGGGCAGCCGTCCATCTCCGTGTGAGCAGTTATTGCCTAACGACCACGGCTTTGGGGCATGTGCAACATGGAAATGAGGGCTGAAACGTTATTTGCTTTGGTTGGGTGGATAATTTAAGACCGTGGAGCGCCGCTGTTTCGGCAGACGCGTTGCTGTTGATGGATGCGCTGCCTTTTCGGGAGCAGAACAAAGGGAGAACGAGGCGTGGGGCTGGGCGCCCCCCACCCCCCCCC
>NW_009593415.1:695-949 GCF_000690535.1 Cariama cristata
AGGGACCAGCCAGTGCCAAGGGGAGGCTGTTTGGAACTGGGATACTTCCCAGAGGAAAAGGACATTCCAGTCGTCCACTGTATTACTTACCCAATCCCTTTTGTGTCACAGAAAAGATTTACTTTGAGAAGATTAATGGCTCAAGGGACTGTGAGAGAAATCCTCCAAGATTGCCTGGTTCAGGGGAGAAGACGAACGCCTCCTGGCCGAGGCCGCAGCCACCGGCTGACTGGCGGGGCCGCGGGCGCAGGCAA